>NC_090326.1:162986365-163103865 GCF_035084215.1 Heptranchias perlo
TATTTCCACTGTGCGCTGGGCGTGGCAAAATCCTAAGCACGTTTATAAAGAAACGCGTCTGTGGAGTTTACTACGGGAGCAAACCATCCCCCATCCCCGGGGCTCAGCAGAGGGCATGTCCACGTCCAGCACGGCGAGCGAGAATCGGAAACCACGGAGCGGTCGCTCAGTCAGGCGAATTGTCCCTCGTGCTCAGGTTGCGGGCAACACTGGCAAGATCGCGTTAAATACCCATCTCGAGGTGCCCTGTGGGCATTAAGAATCAACCGCACAGTGTGGGACTGGAGGTCACGTATAGGTCACACTGGGTAAGGGTGGGCAAGGTCCCTCCCTGAAGGACATTAGTGAACCAGTTGTTTTTTTTTTAACAACAATCCGGCAGCTTTGATTGACCTTTTTTTCTGGTTCTAACTCAGAAATGACCAAATTTATTGAATTCAGTTTCACAACTTTGGGCCACGTGAAACTCACCACCTCTGATCTGTTGGTCCAGGACCGGAAGTGTGCGTGTCAGCCGTGGCTCAGTGGGTTGCACTCTCACCTCTGAGTCAGAAGGTCGTGGGTTCGAGTCCCACTCCAGAGACTTCAGCACAAAATCCGGGCTGACACTCCCAGTGCAGTACTGAGGGAGTGCTGCACTGTCCGGTGGTGCCGTCTTACGGATGAGACGTTAAACCGAGGCCTCGTTCTGCCCCTCTCGGGCGGATGTAAAAGAATCCCAGGGGCACTATTTCGAAGAAGAGCAGGGGAGTTCTCCCCGGTGTCCTGGGACAATTTTATTCCCCAACCAACATCGCTAGAACAGATTATCTGGTCCTTGTGACATTTTGCTGTTTGTGGGATCTTGCTGTGCACAAAGTGGCTGCCACGTTTCCTACAGTGACTAAACTTCAAAAGCACTTCATTGGCTGTAAAGCGCTTTGGGAAGACCTGAAAGGCGCTTATATAACTTCTCCACCTCTCTCCTCCTTTCAGACGCTCCTTAAAACCTACCACTTTGGACCAAGCTTTTGGTCACCTGTCTTCATATCTCCTTATGTGGCTCGGTGTCAATTTATTTTTTGTCCTGATTATGCTCCTGTTAAACGTTTTAGGACGTTTCCCTACGTTTAAGGAGCTAATATAAAGGCAGGTGGCTGTTGTTGTTGTTGTTGTTGTTGTTGTGCTGTACAACCTATAAAAATGGAATGGTTTAAAATTCAGCATTTTCCCCAGTTGGAACTCTCTCCAGGCACATTATAATTATAATTCTATATAAAATGCAAATAAAAATAGAAAGTGCTGAGATTGTACATGAGGTCAGTCAGCATCGGTCAGAGGTTTGATGGTTTGGGGTGGGACCCCTGTTTTAATTTAAGGTTCCCTTTCTGTCTCACTGGAATGTGGTGATGGTGGAATCTAAATTATAACAGTGACTGAACAACGAGGAGCTCCAACCGATCGAGGATCGCACGGACCTCTGCACCCGACACCAGGCCGCCGATGTCACCCCGACGGAACGACTACCCCCCTCTCTGAGGCAGAACAGAAACTCGTACCTCAGCTCAGGGAGCGTGGAGCACTTTGCACAGATCACCTGGATGCAGGGGACACGGCCAAGAGCTGGAAACAGCAAAACGGACTGTCGGGTGAGACTTTAAACGGTTGTTAAAATGGGTCTGAAAGTCGCGTCCATTAACGTGCGTAGCGTTAAATGCACTACGCGATGTGTGTCGACCTTGGACTACCTGGCCAAGGTCAAGAGCGACCTGCTGTTCTTACAGGAGTGCGGCCTGCTGCATCTCAGCAATTACCGGCAATGGTCGCAGCGCTGGGCCCACGGGCCGTCGATCTGGTCGGGAGGCAACGATAACCGTGCCTCCGGCCCTGGGGATTCTGCTGCGGGGAGACAACTTCACCATCACCGAAGTAAAGGAGGTGGTGGGGGGGGTCGTCTCCTCGTAGCAGACGTAATGTACAAAAACGCTCCGCTCCGGCTGATCAACGTGTACGCCCCGGCTCTGAAGGGGCGAGCGGCTGGCCATCTTCCAGCAGCTCCCACTGCTGCTGGCGATGTCCAAGCCGGTCATTCTCGCGGCGGTGACTTCAACTGCATCATCGATGCGGCTGGAACGATCCGGCAGAGCCGACAGCAAACTGGACGCCACGTCCAAACTCCTGATGGAAGGGGTGAAAGACGCCAAGCTGTGCGGACATCTTCAGCAACCCTTGCAGACGGAGCAGCACGTCAAAACACCTGGTCCAGACCAGACGGGTCCGTCCGTTCCAGGATAGACTTCCTGTTTGTATCCCCGAAGCTCAAGGTCAGATCCACCAAGGTCACACCGGTGTTCTTCTCTGACCACTGCCTCCTACTGGCTGACTGTCAGCTACAGGACGACGAGAGAGTGGGCAGGGGGACATGGAAGCTGAACGTGAAACTGTTGACCCCGGGAAACATTGAGGAACTGACGAGGGATTACAAAGGTTGGAGAACCGTAAAGCCCCTCTTTGATTCCCCAGTGCACTGGTGGGAAGCCATCAAGGCCAACATCAAGAGGTTCTTCATCCTCAAAGGTGTTCAGAAGGCGAGAGAGAGGCAGAGGGAAATGTCCCGACTCCAGAAAAGCATGCAGAATCTGCTCCTGCTGCAGTCGATGGGGATCGATGTCGGGGAGGAACTCAGAGAGGTGAAGGGCCAGCAAGCCTCGCTCTTTGCCTCCGAGGCCTCCAAGATCATCTTCCGGTCCAGAGTCCGCTCCATGGAGCAGGACGAGACTTGCTTGCGCTTCTTCTTCCAAAAGGTGCACAAAGAGAGCTCTGTGATCAGCAGCCTGAATGTGGAGATGCCGGTGATGGACTGGGGTTGACAATTGTAATATACAACGGGTCATTTGCTGTCTTTTCGATGTTTCTGCCTCTCTCTTTTTTTGGTGGTTTGTATATTCGGGGGATCTGTAGGTAACACCTGCCTGTCTGCACACTGATTGCCTTGGCAACGGGCAGTTGAAAACACTGTCTGTAATCACCAAGTATTGTTCTGTGATTTATAAATGCGAAGGGTTCGAGGATTTCATTTCCACATTCACCTGAGGAAGGAGGAAGCCTCCAAAAGCTTGTGAATTTCAAATAAAATTGCTGGACTATAACTTGGTGTTGTAAAATTGTTTACAATCAGCAGCCTGAAGGAAGAGGACGGCTCGGTCACGTCCTCACAGCCCGACATACTGAGGATCTGCAAATCATTTTATGCCAGACTGTACAACGCGAAGCCCACAGACAGCGCGGCCTCCCAGTCCTTCTTGTCATCTATCACGGAGGTTTTAGACAACAGCAAGCGGGAGAGTCTGGATCACCGCTAACTCTGGACGAACTGACAAAGGCCGTCTGGTCCTTCGAGAAGAGTAAGACTCCCGGAAGCGACGGTTTACCAGTGGAGTTGTACTCTGCTCTGTGGGACTGGATGGGCCCAGACCTGCTGGAAGTGTACGGGGGTATGCTTCTGGCAGGCAGCATGTCAGTCTCCATGAGAAAAGGCATCATCGCCCTCATCTACAAGCAGAAGGGGAGAGGGAAAAAAATCAAAAATTGGCGACCCATCTCACTACTTAACGTGGACTACAAAATTACGTCCAAGGTTATCGCCAATCGGGTCAAGTCAGCCCTGGAGGTGGTGATCCACCCGGATCAGACCTGGACTGTAGCCGGTAGGAAGATCTCTGATAGCCTGGCACTACTCAGAGATACTATCACCTACGTACAGGACAGAGGGGTGAACACCTGCCTGATCAGCCTGGACCAGGAGAAGGCCTTTGACAGAATATCGCACACGTATATGATGGACGTGCTCTCCAAAATGTGGTTTGGGGAGGGAATCCACAATTGGATCCAACTGCTCTACACACAAGTCAGTAGCGCAGTTTCAATCAACAGGTGGGAATCGGAAGGCTTTCCGACCAAACCTGGAGTCAGGCAGGGCCGATCTCTCTCCTCCATCTGGTTCGTGTGTTGCATCGAACCCTTTGCCGAGTCCATCAGGAGGGATGCGGGCATAAGAGGGGTGACGATCCCAGGCAGCGGAGGCACTCAGGACAAGGCCTCCCTGTACATGGACGACGCGCCGACTTCTGCCCGGATCAGCTGTCGGTCCGCAGATTGACGAGCATCTGCGACCAGTTCGAACTGGCCTCGGGGGCCAGAGTAAATCGCAGCAAGAGCGAGGCCATGTTCATTGGGAACTGGACCGGCCGATCCTTTGTCCCCTTCACCGTCAGGTCGGATTACCTGAAGGTGCTGGGGATCTGGTTCGGGGGGGCTGGGGCGTGCACCAAAAACTGGGAGGAGCGTATTTCTAAGGTTAAGCAGAAACTGGGACTGTGGGATCAACGATCCCTATCGATCGTGGGCAAGAACCTGGTCATCAGGTACGAGGTGCTCTCGGTGTTGCTGTACGTGGCGCAGGTCTGGCCCATACCTCGCTCCTGCGCCGCGACAGTCACCCGAGCCATCTTCCGCTTTGTCTGGAGATCAAAAATGGACCGTGTCCGCAGGGTCACGATGTACAAATCTCCAGAGAAAGGGGGGGGAAGGGCGTGCCCAACATGGCCCTCATCCTGATGGCCACCTTTGTGTGCGGCTGCATCAAGCTGTGCATTGACCCTCGGTACCCAAACACAAAGTGTCACTACGTGCTGAGGTTCTACCTGTCCCCGGTGTTGAGAAGGATGGGCCTGGCCACGCTGCCACGGAACGCTCCGTCCAGTTGGACCGTTCCGCCCCACCTGTCCTTCGTGGAAAAGTTTGTGCAGAAAAACACCTTTGACCACAAGGCGATCAGCAAGTGGTCTGCACGTAACGTCCTCGAGACCCTGCGGGAAAAGGAGATGGTGGATCCTGTCGGTTGGTTCCCCGAGCAGACTGTCAATGTCATTTGGCAGAACGCCTCATCGCCAGAGCTTTCAAACAAGCACCAAGACCTAGCTTGGCTGGTGGTGAGAAGGGCCCTTCCCGTCAGATCCTTCATGCACTCCCGGACTCTCAGCGCCACCCGCGCGCTGTCCCAGAGGAGGCTGCGGTGGAGACGAGACCGTCACCCATCTCCTTCTGGAATGTGCCTTTGCAAAGAAGGTCTAGAGAGAGATGCAGTGGTATCTGTCCAGGTTCGTCCCGAGCAGTTCCGTAACACAGGATTCTGTGCTCTACGGGCTGTTCCCGGGGACGCACTGAGACGGACATCAGCTGCTGCTGGAAGACCATCAACTCGGTGCAAGACGCCCTTTGGTCTGCCCGAAACTTGCTGGTCTTCCAGCACAAGGAGCTGTCCTCGACCGAGTGTTGCAGACTGGCACATTCCAAGGTCCAGGACTACGTGCTGAGGGACGCACTGAGGATGGGTGCGGCCGCCGCAAAGGCCCTGTGGGGAAAGGCAACCGTTTAGAGCCTTCCCGCCATTGTATACCGAGGGGCTGCAATCAGGGAAACCCCCCCCCAACCCCGGGCAGAATGTAAAATTCTAACTGATGTCATGTAACTGTAATGAATTTGTAATGAACCTGTAAAGAATCTGTAACGTACCTGTTATCAAAAATGTGCATTGAGTGTATTGCAATGAGGCACCCTAGAGTGTGATGAACTGTAATTATGTCCAATGTGTTCATTGAACTGTACTTGATGTAACCTGAAAATTGTATAATCTGTATTGTATACGTTTGGAATGTGATATGACAACTGTATTGTATGTATTGCTGCAAATTTTATGAATAAAGTATATTTTTTGAAAATAAAATAACAGTGACTGAACTTCGCAATGTACTTCATGGGCTGTAAAGTGCTTTGGGATGCAATGAGGCTGTGAAAAGCTCTGGATAACTGCAAGTCCTGTCTTTACTATATAAAAGATGAATAAGTACACTCCCAGGGACTTGAACACAAAAGTTAGGCTGACACTTCCAGTACTGAGGGAGTGCTGCACTGTCGGAGGTGCCGTCTTTCGGATGAGACACTAAACTGAGGCCCCGTCTGCCCTCTCAGGTGGACGCAAGAGATCCCATGGCACCATTTCGAAGAAGAGCCGGGGAGTTCTCCCCGGTGTCCTGGCCAATATTTATTCTTCAACCAACATCACTAAAATAGATTATCTGTTCATTTATTACGCTGCTGTTTGTGGGATCTTGCTGTGCGCAAATTGGCTGCCGTGTTGCCTACATTACAACAGTGACTACACTTCTAAAAAGTACTTCATCGACTGTAAAGTGCTTTGGGACGTCCTGAGATCGTGAAAGGTCCTACATAAATGCAATTCTTCAATATATAAAACATAATAGGTATACAGCACAGAAGGAGGCCATTTGGCCCATCGTGACTGTGCCGGCTCTTTGAAAGAGCTACCAATTAGTCCCATTCCCCTGCTCTTTCCCCAAAGCCTTGCAAATTTTTCCTTTTCAAATGTATATATATATATATATATATATATATATAAATTCCATTTTCAGAGTTACAATTGAATCTGCTTCCACCATCCTTTCAAGCAGTGCATTCCAGAACATCATAACTCGCTGCGCAAAAGAAATTCTCCTCATCTCTCCTCTGGCTTTTTTGCCAATTATCTTAAATCTGTCCCCTCTGGTTACTGACTCTTCTGCCAATGGAAACAGTTTCTCCGAATCTACTCTATCAAAACCCTTCATGATTTTGAATACCTCCATTAACCTTCCCCTTGGAGAAGCTCAGAACAATCCCAGCTTCTCCAGTCTCTCCACATAACTGAAGTCCCTCATATCTGGTCCCATTCTAGTAAATCTCTTCTGCACCCTCTCTAAGGCCTTGACATCCTTCCTAAAGTGTGGTGCCCAGAATTGAACACAATACTCCAGCTGAGGCCTAACCAGTGATTTATAAAGGTTTAGCATAACTTCCATGCTTTTGTACTCTATGACTATTAATAAAGCCAAGGTTCATAGAACCATAGAAATTTACGGCACAGAAGGGGGCCATTCGGCCCATCGTGTCTGTGCCAGCCAAAAAAGAGCTATCCAGCCTAATCCCATTTTCCAGCTCATGGTCCGTAGCCCTGTAGGTTAGGGCACTTCAAATGCTCATCCAAGTACTTTTTAAATTAGTTGAGGGTTTCTGTCTCTACCACCCTTTCAGGCAGTGAGTTCCAGACCCCCACCACCCTCTGGGTGAAACAATTTCTCCTCAACTCCCCTCTAATCCTTCTACCAATTACTTTAAATCTATGCCCCCTGGTTATTGACCTCTCTGCTAAGGGAAATAGGTCCTCCCTATCCACTCTATCTAGGCCCCTCATAATTTTATACACTTCAATTAAATCTCCCCTCAGCCTCCTCTGTTCCAAATAAAATAACCCCAGCCTGTCCAATCTTTTCTCATAGCTAAAATTCTCCAGTCCTGGCAACATCCTCGTAAATCTCCCCTGCACCCTCTCTAGTGCAATCACATCTTTCCTGTAATGTGGTGACCAGAACTGTACGCAGTACTCAAGCTGTGGCCTAACCAATGTTTTATACAGTTCTAGCATAACCTCCCTGCTCTTATATTCTGTGCCTAGGCTAATAAAGGAAAGTATCCCGTATATCTTCTTAACCACCTTATCTACCTGTCCTGCTACCTTCGGGGATCTGTGGACATGCACTCCAAGGTCCCTCACTTCCTCTACACCTCTCAGCATCCTCCCATTTATTGTGTATTCCCTTGCCTTGTTCGCCCTCCCCAAATGCATTACCTCACACTTCTCTGGAATGAATTCCATTTGCCACTTTTCTGCCCACCTGACCAGTCCTCTGCTTTTCTTGATATATATTAATGACTTGGGTGTACAGGGCACAATTTCAAAATTTGCAGATGACACAAAACTTGGAAGTGTAGTGAACAGTGAGGAGGATAGTGATAGACTTCAAGAGGATATAGACAGGCTGGTGGCATGGGCGGACACGTGGCAGATGAAATTTAACGCAGAAAAGTGATACATTTCGGTAGGAAGAACGAGGAGAAGCAATATAAACTAGAAGGCACAACTCTAAAAGGGATACAGGAACAGAGAGACCTGGGGGTAGATGTGCACAAATCGTTGAAAGTGGCAGGGCTGGTTGAGAAAGCGGTTAAAAAAGCATACGGGATCCTGGACTTTATAAATAGAGGCATAGAGTACAAAAGTATGGAAGTTATATTGAACCTTTATAAAACACTGGTTCGGCCACAACTGGAGTATTGAGTCCAGTTCTGGGCACCACACTTTAGGAAAGATGTGAAGGCCTTAGAGAGGGTGCAGAAGAGATTTACTAGAATGATTCCAGGGATGAGGGACTTTAGTTACGTGGATAGACTGGAGAAGCTGGGATTGTTCTCCTTGGAACAGAGACGGTTGCGAGGAGATTTGATAGAGGTGTTCAAAATCATGAAGGATAGGAACATAGGAACAGGAGTAGGCCATTCAGCCCCTCATGCCTGCTCCGCCATTTGATAAGATCATGGCTGATCTGTGATCTAACTCCATATACCTGCCTTTGGCCCATATCCCTTAATACCTTTGGTTGGCAAAAAGCTATCTATCTCAGATTTAAATTTAGCAATTGAGCTAGACAGACTGGATAGAGAGAAACTGCTCCCATTGGTGGAAGGGTCAAGAACCAGAGGACATAGATTTAAGGTGATTGGCAAAAGAACCAAAGGTGTCATGAGGAAAATCTTTTTTTAAACAGCGAGTGGTTAGGATCTGGAATGCACTGCCTGAGGGGGTGCTGGAGGCAGATTCAATCATGGCCTTCAAAAGGGAACTGGATAAGTACTTGAAAGGAAAAAAATTGCAGGGCTACGGGGATAGGGTGGGGGAGTGGGACTAGCTGGATTGCGCTTGCATAGAGCCGGCAGGGACTCGATGGTCCGAATGGCCACCTTCCATGCTGTATAACCTTTCTATGATTCTATATCTTCCTGCAGTCTACAGCATTCTTCATTATCAACTTTTGTATCATCTGCAAACTTCTTAATCATGTCCCCTTACATTTAAGATCCCGTGTGCTTTTTTTAACAGCTTTGTCAACTTGTCCTGCCACCTTTAAAGATTTGTGTATGTTCACCCTCAGGTCTCTCTGTTCCTGCACCCCCTTTAAAAATTGTACCATTTAGTTTATATTGCCTTTCCTCAAATTGTTCTTCCAAAATGTATCACTTCACACTTCTCTACATTAAATTTTATCTGACATTCCCCCCCCAAAAAAACCATTCACCACTACTCTCTGTCCCTTAGCTACATCATTAAATAAATAAATAAATAAATAAATAAATTTAAAACAGAAATCGACAGTTTCCTAGAAGTAAAGGGAATTAGGGGTTACGGGGACCGGGCAGGAAATTGGACATGAATTTAGATTTGAGATTAGGATCAGATCAGCCATGATCTTATTGAATGGCGGAGCAGGCTCGAGGGGCCGATTGGCCTACTCCTGCTCCTATTTCTTATGTTCTTAGCCAATCTCATATCCACGCAGCCTCTGCCCCTTTAATCCCATGGGCTTCACAGCACCAATAAATAAATTTATAAATTATATATAGAATCATAGAATGATACAGCACAGAAGGAGGCCATTCGGCCCATTGCACCTTTGCCGGCTCTTTGAAAGAGCTATCTAATTAGTCCCACTCCCCTGCTCTTTCCCCATAGCCCTGCGAATTTTCTCCCCTTTAAGTATTTATCTAATTCCCTTCTGAAAGTTACTGTTGAATCTGCTTCCACCGCCCTTTCAGGCAGTGCATTCCAGATCATCACAACTCGCATACAATTACGAGCATATAAAATAAATCTTTACATCATACACAACAATACAGTTTAAAGACTTAAAAGTAAACTGAAAGTGAAATCTGATTTTGCTGTACCACACACACTGACCTGGATCGTTTAACTGGCCCAGGAGCGATGACATTAATCGGTGTAAATGAGAGTCGATGTTGCTAATTCCTCTCCCTGTCACTTTGTATCCCTCGCCTGGACACTGGGGAACAACAAGGGAGCTGGGTGTTGTCCCTCGGCTGATTAAATGGCCGATAAGCCAGTGAGGATTTATTATTTCGATGTTGGATTCTCTCTCTCTTTCTGCGCTGCGGGCTCACTCGATGCTTCCGCCTTTGGGAGGGATTTAAAACACTGACAGCTCGCAGAGAGCTGCTGATATCATGGGATCTCCCTCTGCAGGAAGGAGGTCCGAACTTCTGCTCCTGTCCAGAGCCCCAAACCTGGCCCGCCTCCTGCCTCATCCACTCACCCTCCCTCCTCATCAATTCACCCTCATCCACTCACCCTCCCTCCTCATCAATTCACCCTCATCTACTCACCCTCCCTCCTCATCAATTCACCCTCATCTACTCACCCTCCCTCCTCATCAATTCACCCTCATCTATTCACCCTCCCTCCTCATCAATTCACCCTCCTCATCTATTCACCCTCCCTCCTCATCAATTCACCCTCCTCATCTATTCACCCTCCCTCCTCATCAATTCACCCTCATCTACTCACCCTCCCTCCTCATCAATTCACCCTCATCTATTCACCCTCCCTCCTCATCAATTCACCCTCATCTACTCACCCTCCCTCCTCATCATTCACCCTCATCTACTCACCCTCCCTCATCAATTCACCCTCATCTATTCACCCTCCCTCCTCATCAATTCACCCTCCTCATCTATTCACCCTCCCTCCTCATCATTCACCCTCATCTACTCACCCTCCCTCCTCATCAATTCACCCTCATCTATTCACCCTCCCTCCTCATCAATTCACCCTCCTCATTTATTCACCCTCCCTCCTCATCAATTCATCCTCATCTATTCACCCTCCCTCCTCATCAATTCACCCTCATCTATTCACCCTCCCTCCTCATCAATTCACCCTCATCTATTCACCCTCCCTCCTCATCAATTCACCCTCCTCATTTATTCACCCTCCCTCCTCATCAATTCACCCTCATCTACTCACCCTCCCTCCTCATCAATTCACCCTCATCTATTCACCCTTCCTCCTCATCATTCACCCTCATCTACTCACCCTCCCTCCTCATCAATTCACCCTCATCTATTCACCCTCCCTCCTCATCAATTCACCCTCCTCATCTATTCACCCTCCCTCCTCATCATTCACCCTCATCTACTCACCCTCCCTCCTCATCAATTCACCCTCATCTATTCACCCTCCCTCCTCATCAATTCACCCTCCTCATCTATTCACCCTCCCTCCTCATCAATTCATCCTCATCTATTCACCCTCCCTCCTCATTAATTCACCCTCCCACCTCATCAAAGGTTCTGCTGAGAGAGTTTGAGCAGCTAGGGACTAAATTAAAAAGCAAATTGGCACAGGGTAAATCAGATCAGGGAGATGAATGTGTGGCTCAAAGATTGGTGTGGGAGAAGTGGGTTTCGATTCGCGGGGCACTGACACCAGTATTGGGGAAAGAGAGAGCTGTTCCGTTGGGACGGACTACACCTGAACCGTGCTGGGACCAGAGTTCCAGCGAATCGAATAACTAGGGAGGTAGATAGGGCTTTAAACTAAATAAGGCGGGGGGGAGGGTCCCGGTGGAGAGAAATCTAGAATGCTAAAGAGAAAAGACAAGGAAGCAGGGCAGGAAAGTGATTGGGGTAAGGATAACCAGATTGTGTCAGGAGGGGACAGAGCGTACAAACAAAAGAGTGCACGAACAAATAGGATCTGGGTAAGAAAAAATGGTAATGAGACAAATAGGGCCATAGTGCAAAAAAATGTTAAGATGTCTAAAAATGTTAAAAAGACAGAACTAAAGGCACTGTATCTGAATGCACGATGCATTCATAATAAGGTAGACGAATTAACAGCGCAAATAGATGTAAATGGATATGATATAATTGCAATTACAGAGACATGGCTGCAGGGTGACCAAGGCTGGGAGCTGAATATCCAAGGGTATTCGATATTTAGGAAGGACAGGCACAAAGCAAAAGGAGGTGGGGTGGCGTTGTTAGTAAAGGATGAAATCAGAGCAATAGTGAGAAAGGATATTGGCTCAGAAAATCAAGATGTGGAATCAGTCTGGTTGGAGTTAAGAAGCACCAAGGGGCAGAAAACACTGGTGGGAGTTGTCTATAGGCCTCCAAACAGTAGTGGGAATGTAGGGGATGGGATCAAACAGGAAATTAGAGATGCATTTAACAAGGGTACTACAGTAATCATGGGTGACTTTAATCTACATGTGGACTGGCCAAACCAAATTAGCAATAATACTATAGAGGATGAATTCCTGGAGTGTGTATGAGATGGTTTTTTAGACCAGTACATTGAGGAGCCAACTAGGGAACAGGCTATCCAAGATTGGGTATTGTGCAATGAGAAGGGGTTAATTAATAATCTTGTTGTGCAGGGTCCTTTCGGGAAGAGTGACCATAACATGATAGAATTCTTCATTAAGATGGAAAATGAAGTAGTCCAATCTGAAACTAGGGTCCTAAATCTAAACAAAGGAAACTACGAAGGTATGAGGAGTGAGTTGGCTGTGATAGATTGGGAAGCTTCATTAAAAGGCATGACGGTGGATCGGCAATGGCTAACATTTAAGGAACGAGTGCAGGAATAGCAACAGTTCTAAAACACAAAAGGAAAAGCGGTCCAACCATGGCTAACAAAAGAAATTAAGGATAGTATTAGATCCAAAGAGGGGTCATATAAAGTTGCCAGAAAAAGTGGCAAGCCTGAGGATTGGGAACAGTTTAGAATTCAGCAAAAAAGGACCAAGAGATTGATTAAGAGGGGAAAAATAGAGTGTGAGAGTAAACTTGCAAGGAACATAAAAGCGGACTGTAAAAGCTTCTACAAGTATGTAAAAAGAAAAAGATTAGTGAAGACAAATGTAGGTCCCTTACAGTCAGCAACGGGAGAATTTATAATGGGGAACAAGGAAATGGCAGAGCAATTAAACAAATACTTTGGTTCTGTCTTCACGGAAGAGGACACAAATAAATTCCCAGAAATACCAGGGAACCAAGGGTCCAGTGAGAAGGAGGAATTAAAGAAAATTAGTATTAGTAAAAAAATAGTGCTGGAGAAATTAATGGGACTGAAAGCAGATAAATCCCCATGGCCTGATAATCTGCAACCCAGAGTACTAAAAGAGGTAGCCATGGAAATAGTGGATGTATTGGTTGTCATCTTCCAAAATTCTATAGATTATGGAACAGTTCCTGCAGATTGGAGGGAGGCAAATGTAACCCCACTATTTAAAAAAGGAGGGAGAGAGAAAACAGGGAACTACAGACCAGTTAGCCTAACATCAGTAGCAGGGATAATGTTAGAGTACAGGACACTTAGAAAATATCAACGGGATTAGACAAAGTCAACATGGATTTATGAAAGAGCATTGGGTTTGACAAACCTACTGGAGTTTTTTGAGGATGTAACTAGTAGAATAGATAAGGGAGAACCAGTGAATGTGGTTTATTTGGATTTTCAGAAGGCTTTTGATAAAGTCCCACATAAGAGGTTAGTGTGCAAAATTAAAGCACATGGGATTGGGGGGAATATACTGGCATGGATTGAAAATTGGTTAACAGACAGGAAACAGAGAGTAGGAATAAATGGGTCTTTTTGGGGGTGGCAGACTGTGACTAGTGGGGTACCGCAGGGATCAGTGCTTGGGCCCCAGCTATTCACAATACATATCAATGATTTGGATGAGGGAACCAAATGTAATATTTCCAAGTTTGCTGATGACACAAAACTAGGTGGGATTGTGAGCTGTGAGGAGGATGCAAAGAAGCTTCAAGGTGATTTATACAAGTTGAGTGAGTGGGCAGATACTTGGCAGATGCAGTATAACATGGATAAATGTGAAGTTATCCACTTCAGAAGGAAAAACAGAAAGGCACAGTATTATTTAAATGGTGATGGATTGGGAAATGTTGTTATACAAAGGGACCTGGGTGTCCTTGTACACCAGTCACTGAAAGCAAACATGCAGGTGCAGCAAGCAGTTAGGAAGGCAAATGGTATGTTGGCCTTCATTGAAGAGGATTTGAGTACAGGAGGAAGGATGTCTTACTGCAGTTATACAGGGCCTTGGTGAGACCACACCTGGAGTATTGTGTGCAGTTTTGGTCTCCGTACCTAAGAAAGGATATACTTGTTGTACAGGGAGTGCAGCAAAGGTTCACCAGACTGATTCCTGGGACGGCAGGACTGTCGTATGAGGAGAGATTGGGTCAACTCGGCCTGTATTCACTCGCGTTTCGAAGAATGAGAGGGTATCTATAAGAACAAAAGAATATAAGAAATAGGAGCAGGAGTAGGCCAATCGGCCCCTCGAGCCTGCTCCGCCATTCAAGAAGATCATGGCTGATCTGATCCGAACCTCAAATCTAAATTCATGTCCAATTTCCTGCCCGCTCCCCGTAACCCCTAATTCCCTTTACTCATTGAAACATATAAAATTCTGACAGGGCTGGACAGACTGGATGCAGGGAGGATGTTTCCCCTGGCTGGGGGGTCCAGAACAAGGGGTCACAGTCTTAGGATACGGGGTAGGACATTTAGGACTGAGATGAGGAGAAATTTCTTCACTCAGAGGGTGGTGAACCTGTGGAATTCTCTACCACAGAAGGCTGTGGAGGCCAAGTCACTGAATGTATTGAAGATAGATTTCGAGACACAAAAGGCATCAAGGGGTATATGGAGAGAGCGGGAATATGATATTGAGATAGAGGATCAGCCATGATCATAATGAATGGCGGAGCAGGCTCGAAGGGCCGAATGGCCTACTCCTGCTCCTATTTTCTATGTTTCTATCTATGTACCCTCCGTCCTCATCTATTCACCCTTCTTCCTCATCTATTCACCCTCCCTCCTCATCAATTCACCCTACCTCCTCCTCAATTCACCCTCCCTCCTCATCTATTTACCCATCTCATCTATTCACCCTCCTCATCTATTTACCCTCCTCATCTATTTACCCCCCTCATCTATTCACCCTCCTCATCTATTTACCCTCCTCATCTATTCACCCTCCTCATCTATTCACCCTCCTCATCTATTCACCCTCCTCATCTATTCACCCTCCTCATCTATTCACCCTCCTCATCTATTCACCCTCCCTCCTCATCTATTTACCCTCCTCATCTATTTACCCCCCTCATCTATTCACCCTCCTCATCTATTTACCCTCCTCATCTATTCACCCTCCTCATCTATTCACCCTCCCTCCTCATCTATTCACCCTCCTCATCAATTTACCCTCCTCATCTATTCACCCTCCTCATCTATTCACCCTCCTCATCTATTTACCCTCCTCATCTATGCACCCTCCTCATCTATTTACCCTCCTCATCTATTCACCCTCCTCATCTATTCACCCTCCTCATCTATTTACCCCCCTCATCTATTCACCCTCCTCATCTATTTACCCTCCTCATCTATTTACCCCCCTCATCCATTCACCCTCCACATCTATTCTCCCTCCTCATCTATTTACCCTCCTCATCTATTTACCCTCCTCGTCTATTCACCCTCCTCATCTATTCACCCTCCTCGTCTATTTACCCTCCTCATCTATTCACCCTCCTCATCTATTCACCCTCCCTCCTCATCTATTCACCCTCCTCATCTATTTACCCTCCTCATCTATTTACCCTCCTCATCTATTTACCCCCCTCATCCATTCACCCTCCACATCTATTCTCCCTCCTCATCTATTTACCCTCCTCATCTATTTACCCTCCTCATCTATTTACCCTCCTCGTCTATTCACCCTCCTCGTCTATTTACCCTCCTCATCTATTTACCCTCCTCATCTATTCACCCTCCACATCTATTCTCCCTCCTCATCTATTCACCCTCCTCATCTATTCACCCTCCTCATCTATTCACCCTCCTCATCTATTCACCCTCCTCATCTATTCACCCTCCTCATCTATTCACCCTCCACATCTATTCTCCCTCCTCATCTATTTACCCTCCTCATCTATTCACCCTCCTCATCTATTTACCCGCCTCGTCTATTCACCCTCCTCATCTATTCACCCTCCTCGTCTATTTACCCTCCTCATCTATTCACCCTCCTCATCTATTCACCCTCCCTCCTCATCTATTCACCCTCCTCATCTATTCACCCTCCTCATCAATTTACCCTCCTCATCTATGCACCCTCCTCATCTATTCACCCTCCTCATCTATTCACCCTCCTCATCTATTCACCCTCCTCATCTATTCACCCTCCTCATCTATTCACCCTCCTCATCCATTCACCCTCCACATCTATTCTCCCTCCTCATCTATGCACCCTCCTCATCTATTCACCCTCCTCATCTATTCACCCTCCTCATCTATGCACCCTCCTCATCTATTCACCCTCCTCATCTATTCACCCTCCTCATCTATTCACCCTCCTCATCTATTCACCCTCCTCATCTATTCACCCTCCTCATCTATTCACCCTCCTCATCTATTTACCCTCCGACCTCTGTTCCACGTGTCACGGGTTGCCCCCTCCCCTGGTGTCATGCCCCAATATTATTTGGGGTGTCTGACTGGCCTCAGTGCTCCTGGGTTTGGTGGGGGAGTGGTGATGTTAGGGTTCCCGCCCCCTGATTGCAACGCAGCCTCTGGGAGTGCGCGTGTGAACTCCAGGCCTTGTTTGGGATATTCTTCCTCCAGTCGATACGCCCCCCCCCTCAGTTACCATTCCATCTCGAAGCTCCACAAGTGTGTCACAATTTCACCTCCAGCTCTCCCACCACTTCCGACTCGATTCCCCTCCCAGTCTGGTTTCTGTCCCACTCACAATGCTGCGACCACCCCTGTTCAAACTGACTAATTAACATCCCTTATGACTACAACCTCCCCCTACCCCCCAGCATGTTAACCCTCCTCATCCCTCTTCAATACTGCAGTGACCACTTACATCTACCCCTACCCCCCCCTCACCCCCTCTCCTCTGTGGCTCACTTCAATGGCACTGCCCTCTCGTGCAGTCAGCCCCTCTCTTGCAATGTCTTCTCCTCCTTTACCATGCACTCTTACCTCAAGAGGGCCATGGTTCTATCCTTGGCCTCGTCCTGTTCCTCATCCATGTGTTGTTCCTTGGCAACAGTGCCCAGAAACACACCGACACCCAGTCTTGCTCCCAGCCCCCACCTTTGGCTCCACTTGCTGTTGTTCTGTTGTCTCGTTGCCCGTGAACAAGCTGGAACTCTCTCCAGCTCAGGCAAGTTGGTAGCCACCTTCTTCGGTTGCCTCAAAATCATTGCCACACTTCCCCCGCACAGTTCCGTCCCCCTTCACGGCCGCTGACTGAGGCTGAACTCGATGTCGCGCAGTCTTGGTCCTGAGCTGAGCTTCAAATTCCCCTGTCTGGTCAGTCGGACAAGCCTGAACTATCTCCACCTCTGAATCGTGCCCCTCACCACTACCTCACCTCCACCTTCGCTGCAAGTCTCATCCAAGCCATCCTCAGGCTCCCGGCTCGATTTCTCCTCACTTTTCTCTCCAGCCTCCAGAGTCCCACCCTACTCAAACTCCACCGCCCGCCATTTACCCTGTACTGAGTCCCACTCAGCTATTACCCCCATCTTTGTGCTGACATCCACTGGTTCCCTGTCCTCAGCCATGGCCTCAGTCTTTCAGCCAACGAACCAGACTCTTCCATCACCATCCCTGGGTATGTCCTGTCCCACCGGCAGGACAGACCCACCAGAGGTGGCGGTACAGTGATGTACAGTCAGGAGGGAGTGGCCCTGGGAGTCCTCAACATTGACTCTGGACCCCATGAAATCTCATGGCATCAGGTCAAACATGGGCAAGGAAACCTCCTGCTGATTACCACCAACCGCCCTCTCTCAGCTGATGAATCAGTCCTCCTCCATGTTGAACACCACTTGGAGGAAGCACTGAGGGTAGCAAGGGCACAAAATATACTCTGGGTGGGGGACTTCAAAGTCCATCACCATGAGTGGCTCGGTAGCACCACTACTGACCGAGCTGGCCGAGTCCTGAAGGACATAGCTGCCAGACTGGGCCCGCGGCAGGTGGTGAGCGAACCAACACAAGGGAAAAACTTACTTGACCTCGTCCTCACCAATCTACCTGTCGCAAATGCATCTGTCCATGACAGTATTGGTAGGAGTGACCACCGCACAGTCCTCGTGGAGTTGAAGTCCCGTCTTCGCACTGAGGACACCATCCAACGTGTTGTGTGGCACTACCACCGTGCTAAATGGGATAGATTCAGAACAGATCTAGCAGCTCAAAACTGGGCATCCATGAGGTGCTGTGGGCCATCAGCAGCAGCACAATTGTATTCCAGCACAATCTGTAACCTCATGGCCCGGCATATTCCTCACTCCACCATTACCAACAAGCCAGGGGATCAACCCTGGTTCAATGAGGAGTATAGAAGAGCATGCCAGGAGCAGCACCAGGCGTACCTAAAAATGAGGTGCCAACCTGGTGAAGCTACAACTCAGGACTACATGCATGCTAAACAGCGGAAGCAACATGCTATAGACAGAGCTAAGCGATTCCACAACCAACGGATCAGATCAAAGCTCTGCAGTCCTGCCCCATCCAGTCGTGAATGGTGGTGAACAATTAAACAACTAACGGGAGGAGGAGGCTCTGTAAACATCCCCATCCTCAATGATGGCGGAGTCCAGCACGTGAGTGCAAAAGACAAGGCTGAAGCGTTTGCAACCATCTTCAGCCAGAAGTGCCGAGTGGATGATCCATCTCGGCCTCCTCCCAATATCCCCACCATCACAGAAGACAGTCTTCAGCCAATTCGATTCACTCCACGTGATATCAAGAAACGGCTGAGTGCACTGGATACAGCAAAGGCTATGGGCCCCGACAACATCCCGGCTGTAGTGCTGAAGACTTGTGCTCCAGAACTAGCTGCACCTCTAGCCAAGCTGTTCCAGTACAGCTACAACACTGGCATCTACCCGATAATGTGGAAAATTGCCCAGGTATGTCCTGTCCACAAAAAGCAGGACAAATCCAATCTGGCCAATTACCGCCCCATCAGTCCACTCTCAATCATCAGCAAAGTGATGGAAGGTGTCGTCGACAGTGCTATCAAGCGGCACTTACTCACCAATAACCTGCTCATCGATGCTCAGTTTGGGTTCCGCCAGGACCACTCGGCTCCAGACCTCATTACAGCCTTGGTTCAAACATGGACTAAAGAGCTGAATTCCAGAGGTGAGGTGAGAGTGACTGCCCTTGACATCAAGGCAGCATTTGACCGAGTGGGAATCAGGGGGAAAACTCTCCAGTGGCTGGAGTCATACCCAGCACAAAGGAAGATGGTAGTGGTTGTTGGAGGCCAATCATCTCAGCCCCAGGACATTGCTGCAGGAGTTCCTCAAGGCAGTGTCCTAGGCCCAACCATCTTCAGCTGCTTCATCAATGACCTTCCCTCCATCATAAGGTCAGAAATGGGGACGTTCGCTGATGATTGCACAGTGTTCAGTTCCATTCGCAACCCCTCAGATAATGAAGCAGTCCGAGCCCGCATGGAGCAAGACCTGGACAACATCCAGGCTTGGGCTGATAAGTGGCAAGTAACATTCGCGCCAGACAAGTGCCAGGCAATGACTATCTCCAACAAGAGAGAGTCTAATCACCTCCCCTTGACATTCAACGGCATTACCATTGCCGAATCCCCCACCAACATCCTGGGGGTCACCATTGACCAGAAACTTAACTGGACCAGCCACATAAATACTGTGGCTACAAGAGCAGGTCAGAGGCTGGGTATTCTGTGGCGAGTGACTCACCTCCTGACTCCCCAAAGCCTTTCCACCATCTACAAGGCACAAGTCAGGAGTGTGATGGAACACTCTCCACTTGCCTGGATGAGTGCAGCTCCAACAACACTCAAGAAGCTCGACACCATCCAGGACAAAGCAGCCCGCTTGATTGGCACCCCATCCACCACCCTAAACATTCACTCCCTTCACCACCGGTGCACTGTGGCTGCAGTGTGTACCATCCACAGGATGCACTGCAGCAACTCGCCAAGGCTTCTTCGACAGCACCTCCCAAACCCGCGACCTCTACCACCTAGAAGGACAAGAGCAGCAGGCGCATGGGAACAACACCACCTGCACGTTCCCCTCCAAGTCACACACCATCCCGACTTGGAAATATATCGCCGTTCCTTCATTGTCGCTGGGTCAAAATCCTGGAATTCCATTCCGAACAGCACTGTGGGAGAACCGTCACCACACGGACTGCAGCGGTTCAAGAAGGCGGCTCACCACCACCTTCTCAAGGGCAATTGGGGATGGGCAATGAATGCCGGCCTCGCCAGGGACGCCCACATCCCATGAACGAATAAAAAAAAAGTTCACTCCAGTCTCCCCCCTGCTCACACCCTGTGCCCTTCTTACTCTGGTCCACTATTCACCCCCTTCTCTTCACATCATCCCTGGGGACAAAATCTACAACTAATTTGCTCACCCTCGCCCCAACTATCTGGAATTCTCTCCCTGAACCCCTCCACCTTACTGCATCTTTGTCCGCCTTCAAAATCCGGCTTAAAACCAACCCGTTCAACCTCATCATCAATGTCCCCTAATCCCTCTCTGAATTTCCATTCAACGTTTGATTCCAGTCGCCATATTTCCACCTGCCCCCCCAACAACAACAACCTGCATTTATATAGCACCTTTAACATCGCAAAAACATCCCAAGGCGCTTCACGGGAACGATTATCAAACAAAATATGACACCGAGCCACATAAGTGGATATTAGGACAGGAAAATCTTGGTCAGAGAGGGAGGTGTTAAGGAGTGTCTTAAAGGAGGAGAGAGAGGTGGAGAGGCAGAGAGGTTTATGGAGGGAATTCCAGAGCTTAGGGCAGCTGAAGGCATGGCCGCCAATGGTGGGGTGATTAAAATTAGGGATGGGCAAGAGGCCAGAATTGGAGGAGCGCAGAGATCTCGGAGGGTTGTAGGGGGACAGGAAGTCACAGAGATAGGGAGGGGGCGAGGCCACGGAGGGATTTGAAAAAAAGGATGAGAATTTTAAAATGGAGGCGTTGCTGGACCGGGACACAGTGTAGGTCAACTCCTCGCATCCTTCCTTGGGACACTTTGCTGCGCTTAGCAAGTTGTTAACACACTGTCTCAACTCACACGTGATTAATGACCATTTGGACAAGGTTCAGGGGGGCTCCTGGAACTGCAGCCACAGTGCGCCAGTGGTGAAGGGAGTGAATGTTTAGGGTGGTGGATGGGGTGCCAATCAAGCGGGCTGCTTTGTCCTGGATGGTGTCGAGCTTCTTGAGTGTTGTTGGAGCTGCACTCATCCAGGCAAGTGGAGAGTATTCCATCACACTCCTGACTTGTGCCTTGTAGATGGTGGAAAGGCTTTGGGGAGTCAGGAGGTGGGTCACTCGCCGCAGAATACCCAGCCTCTGACCTGCTCTTGTAGCCACAGTATTTATATGACTGGTCCAGTTAAGTTTCTGGTCAATGGTGACCCCCAGGATGTTGATGGTGAGGGATTCGGCGATGGTAATGCCGTTGAATGTCAAGGGGAGGTGGTTAGACTCTCTCTTGTTGGAGATGGTCATTTCCTGGCACTTGTCTGGCGCGAATGTTACTTGCCACTTATCAGCCCAAGCCTGGATGTTGTCCAGGTTTTGCTACATGCGGGCACGGACTGCTTCATTATTTGAGGAGTTGCGATTGTATTGTATTGAAAGCTAAGCGATCCATAGAACCATTGATGTTTACAGCGTATTGTGCTGGTGTCAGCTCTTTGCTACAGCAATCCCAAATCCCACTGCCCCGCTCTCTCCCCATAGCCCTGTATCAATCCCAAACTAATACCACTGCCCTGCTCTCTCCACATAGCCCTGTATCAATCACAAACTAATCCCACTGCCCCGCTCTCTCCATATAGCCCTGTATCAATCCCAAACTAATCCCACTGCCCCACTCTCTCCACATAGCCCTGTATCAATCCCAAACTAATCCCACTGCCCCGCTCTCTCCACATAGCCCTGTATCAATCCCAAACTAATCCCACTGCCCCGCTCTCTCCACATAGCCCTGTATCAATCCCAAACTAATCCCACTGCCCCACTCTCTCCCCATCGCCCTGTATCAATCACAAACTAATCCCACTGCCCCACTCTCTCCCCATCGCCCTGTATCAATCCCACACTAATCCCACTGCCCCGCTCTCTCCCCATCGCCCTGTATCAATCCCACACTAATCCCACTGCCCCACTCTCTCCCCATCGCCCTGTATCAATCCCACACTAATCCCACTGCCCCGCTCTCTCCCCATAGCCCTGTATCAATCCCAAACTAATCCCACTGCCCCGCTCTCTCCCCATAGCCCTGTATCAATCCCAAACTAATCCCACTGCCCCACTCTCTCCCCATCGCCCTGTATCAATCACAAACTGATCCCACTGCCCCACTCTCTCCCCATCGCCCTGTATCAATCCCACACTAATCCCACTGCCCCACTCTCTCCCCATCGCCCTGTATCAATCCCACACTAATCCCACTGCCCCACTCTCTCCCCATCGCCCTGTATCAATCCCACACTAATCCCACTGCCCCACTCTCTCCCCATCGCCCTGTATCAATCCCACACTAATCCCACTGCCCCACTCTCTCCTCATCACCCTGTATCAATCCCACACTAATCCCACTGCCCCACTCTCTCCCCATCACCCTGTATCAATCCCACACTAATCCCACTGCCCCACTCTCTCCTCATCGCCCTGTATCAATCCCACACTAATCCCACTGCCCCACTCCCTCCCCATCGCCCTGTATCAATCCCACACTAATCCCACTGCCCCACTCTCTCCTCATCGCCCTGTATCAATCCCACACTAATCCCACTGCCCCACTCTCTCCTCATCGCCCTGTATCAATCCCACACTAATCCCACTGCCCCACTCTCTCCTCATCGCCCTGTATCAATCCCACACTAATCCCACTGCCCCACTCTCTCCCCATCACCCTGTATCAATCCCACACTAATCCCACTGCCCCACTCTCTCCCCATCGCCCTGTATCAATCCCACACTAATCCCACTGCCCCACTCTCTCCTCATCGCCCTGTATCAATCCCAAACTAATCCCACTGCCCCACTCTCTCCCCATCGCCCTGTATCAATCCCAAACTAATCCCACTGCCCCACTCTCTCCCCATCACCCTGTATCAATCCCACACTAATCCCACTGCCCCACTCTCTCCTCATCACCCTGTATCAATCCCACACTAATCCCACTGCCCCACTCTCTCCCCATCGCCCTGTATCAATCCCACACTAATCCCACCGCCCCACTCTCTCCCCATCGCCCTGTATCAATCCCACACTAATCCCACTGCCCCACTCTCTCCCCATCGCCCTGTATCAATCCCACACTAATCCCACTGCCCCACTCTCTCCCCATCGCCCTGTATCAATCCCAAACTAATCCCACTGCCCCACTCTCTCCCCATCGCCCTGTATCAATCCCACACTAATCCCACTGCCCCACTCTCTCCCCATCGCCCTGTATCAATCCCACACTAATCCCACTGCCCCACTCTCTCCTCATCACCCTGTATCAATCCCACACTAATCCCACTGTGCTTTGGGATGTCCTGAGGTAGTGAAAGGTGTGATAAAAATGCAAGTCTCTCTTTTTTTTAAAATGTGGCTTGGTGTCAAATTTTGTCTGATAATCGCTCCTGTGAAGCGCCTTGCGACGTTTTTGCTATGTTAAAGACGGTATATAAATGCATTTTGCTGTTGTGGGTTTCCCGTTCGATCGATTAATTGTCACGGTGCCACATTTTCACTTGTGACATCGTTGCTACAAATCACAGGAAGACATTATCGCGCGGTGCACTCATTGCTCTTATTTTTGATTTTCTTTTCTTTATGACTCTTCCTGTTGATTATTTCCTATCCCCGGCCTTTCCAACCTACCTGATCCCAGAGTGAACAGCAGCTGGAGAGCTACAATTCACCTCACTGCCCAGGGGCTGTGTGCCAGGGGTCCTGCTCCCAATCGCCATTCAGGGAATCCTGCTGGAAACTGTGTCTGTGTGTCTGTGTGCAGTGTGCACCCGTACCGGAGTCTTTTCTAAAATTCATTCTCAGGATGTGGCCCTGCACTGTTGGAGGTGCCGTCTTTCGGATGAGACATTAAACCGAGGCCCCTATCTGCCCTCTCAGGTGGACATGAAGATCAGCAGGGGAGTTCTCCCCGGTGTCCCGGCCAATATTTATTCCTTCATCAACATCACCAAAAACAGATAGTCTGGTCATTATCTCATTGCTGTTTGTGGGATCTTGCTGTGCGCAAATTGGCTGCCGCTTTTCCTACATTACAACAGTGACTACTCTGCAAAAATACTTCATTCGCTGTGATGCACTTTGGGACGTCCTGAGGTCGTGAAAGGCGCTATATAAATGCAAGTTTTTCCTTTTTAATATTTGCATTAGCCTTTGTGATTACTTTTAGTACCTTTGCACCAGCTGTTAGTAATTTTTTGCTGTACAAATAACTTCTTTACTCAGAGAGTGGTTAGAACATGGAACTTGCTACCACAGGAGTGGTTGAGGTGAATAGCATAGATGCATTTAAGGGGAAGCTAGATAAACACACGAGGGAGAAAGGAATAGAAGGATATGTTGATAGGGTTCAATGAAGAAGGGAGGGAGGAGGTATAGAGCAGATGGGCCAAGTGGCCTGTATCTGTTCTGTAAATCCTATGTAAAATCACTAAAAGCTGATGCACAGGATAGTGGAGGGCTGCACCCCTCCATTGTTTGTGGGATCCACTGTAACATTCTGCCCAAACAGGTCTGGGAATCAGAATCCCCCCTCCCATATCACACACAGCGTGCATCCGATTTCCAACTGACCCCGTGCGAGCGGCCTGCATGTGAAGGCCCAGCACCTCCACCACGGGGAGGGAGAAAAATAAAACTATAGGACCAATAGCTGTACGAAATGGTTCTGTTTTTATTACAGGCCAGGTCAGCCCTGCCTCCTGATACCATTCCTTTTTATTTTTGGAGAGTAAGAAAGCAAAGGGAAGAAGACCACTTCAGTCAATGTCCCACGGCCAGGCTCAACTTTGAACCGAGGCCCAACCGGAGGCTCATGGGGAGGCTCACAGGCGAAGGGGAGGCGAGGCCCCGCGGGCGAAGGGGAGGCGAGGCCCCGCGGGCGAAGGGGAGGCGAGACCCCGCGGACGAAGGGGCGGGTGAGGCCCCGCGGGCGAAGTGGGGGGTGAGGCCGCAGGTGAGTCCGGCCTACGTTATGAGGATGATTACAACCAGTCTCAGGAGGTTATTTAGATTGAGTTTATGTAACGACCTTCAGCGCTGTGTTGACCGAATGCAACCTTTCAAATATTAACTTACTGTATCTGTGTTTGTGTCAAAACATCTTTCAGCTGATGGGTCAGTAAGTTTATCTGGTGAACAACTGACTATAGGAACGTAGGAACAGGAGGAGGCCATTCAGCCCCTCGAGCTTGTTCCGCCATTCAATTAGATCGTGGATGACCTGTATCTTAACTCCATCTTACCTGCCTTGGTTCTGTAATCCTTAATACCCTGACCTAACAAAAATCGATCAATCTCAGTTTTGAAATTTTCAATTGACCCCCAGCCTCAACAGCTTTGTGAGGGAGAGAGTTCCAGATTTCCACTCCCCTTTGTGTGAAGAAGTGCTTCCTGACATCACCCCTGAACGGCCTGGCTCTAATTTTAAGGTTATGCCCCCTTGTTCTGGACTCTCCCACCAGAGGAAATAGTTTCTCTCTATCTACCCCATCAACTCCTTTAATCATCTTAAGCACCTCAATTAGATCACCCCTTAATCTTCTATACTCACGGGAATACAAGCCGAGTCTGTGCAGCCTGTCCTCATAATTTAACCCTTTTAGCCCCGGTATCATTCTGGTGAATCTGCGTTGCACTCAAAGGCCAATATCTCCTTCCTGAGGTGCGGTGCCCAGAGCTGAACACACCGTACTCCAGATGGGATCTGACCAGAGCTTCATACAACTGTAGCATAACTTTACCCCATTGTATTCCAGTCCCCCTTGAGATAAAGACCAACATTCCAATGGCCTATTTAATTATTTTTTGTACCACTCCATGAGCTTCATGTCTGATCTGTGCTGAGTTTACCCGACCTTAACCAGGAGGGGCTGCTCCAATTGGCCTCAAGAGCTGCCCCCCACCCCCAATGCCCCAGGTTAATTAAGGGAATTTGAGCCAGAATTCCCGCTTCTAATCGCTAACCTAACCCCTGCCGGAATGTTGGACGTGGATGGGATCAGAGTCCCGTGTGGTTGAACAACCCACTGACACTCACTGTCCAGGCTCGAGAGTGAACAAGGGGAGGCCCGGTGGGTGAGTACCTCAGTAAGGACGGGAGTGGGGGGGGTGACTAAACTGGCCTGGGTTTCTTTTAATAAACGTTTACGTTATGAGGAAAGACGAAGGGAGGTTTCGTAGCATCATAGAATGATACAGCACAGGAGAAGGCCATTCGGCCCATTGTGCCTATGCCAGCTCTTTGAAAGAGCTATCCAATTAGTCCCACGCCCCCACTCTTCCCCCCCCATAGCCCTCGAATTTTTGCCCCTTCGAGTATTTATCCAATTCCCTTTTGAAAGTTGTTATTGAATCTGCTTCCACCGCCCTTTCAGGCAGTGCATTTCTGATCAATACGACTCGCTGCGTAAAAAAATGTCTCCTCATGTTGCCTCTGGCTCTTTTGCCGACTACCTCAAAGGAGAAGGGGAACCGACACGTGGGGAAGGGTTCGGCCATCCGGGGGGTGGGGGTACAGATTGAATATCTGGAAGCTAGGAGTAAAAGGGAAAGTTGGAAGGAGCATTTTCATCCAATGGAGAGAGTTGTGGAGTTAGTGACCAAGAATTGACATTGGGTGCAAGAACATAGGAAGAGGAGGCCATTCAGCCCCTCGAGCCTGTTCCGCCATTCAATTCGATCATGGCTGATCTGTATCCCAACTCCATTTGCCCAACTTAGCTCCATGTCCCTCGATCCCCGTACCCAACAAAAATCTACCGAGCTCAGTCTTGAAAGCTCCAATTGTCCCCCAGCATCGATTGGATGTGAGGAGGGAATGCAGGGTACAAGCTTGTCAATTCTTCAAACAATTCTTCTGATCAGACTCGGGCAGGAGTAGGATTAAATGTATTTCGAAAGTATAACTGAAGTGAACTGAGAACTTCATATTGTACTTCTTACTGGAATGGAGTCTGGGCCTTAAGAAGAGAGAAGGGCCTGCCTGCTTCTCATGTCTCTCACGAAAGGGTCCATACACGGTACTGTGTGAAAACCTGGTGTAGGGGGGCCGGTGACCTTGAATGAGGAAGATTTATTTTAATATTCATTCTAGGGATGTGGGCATCGCTGGCAAGGCCGGCATTTATTGCTCTTCCCCAGATGCCCTGAGAAGGTGGTGACATGCTTTATTCTTGAACTACTCCTTGAAGCAGTTTGATACAAATTAAATGGCTCACTAGGCCTCTTCAGAGGGCCGTTAGGATTTAACCACACTGTGTGGGACTGGAGTCACGTATAGGCCGGACCGGGTAAGGACGGCAGGTTTCCTTCCCTAAATGACATTAGTGAACCAGTTGGGTTTTTAATGACAATCTGACATCAAGGGGCGTACAACGGGCGGGCTGTACGTCGGGCGGGGCGTACGATGGGCGGTGTGTACGTCGGGCGGGGCGTACGATGGGCGGTGTGTACGTCGGGCGGGGCGTACGATGGGCGGTGTGTACGTCGGGCAGGGCGTACGACAGGCGGGGCTGTACGACGGGCGGGGCGTACGACGGGCGGGCTGTACGTCGGGTGGGGCGTACGATGGGCGGTGTGTACGACGGGCGGGGCGTACGTCTGGTGGGGCGTACGATGGGCGGTGTGTACGTCGGGCGGGGCGTACGTCTGGCGGGGCGTACGATAGGCGGGGCGTACGTCGGGCGGGGCGTACGATGGGCGGTGTGTACGACGGGCGGGGCGTACGTCTGGCGGGGCGTACGATGGGCGGTGTGTACGTCGGGCGGGGCGTACGACGGGCGGTGTGTACGTCGGGCGGGGCGTACGTCTGGCGGGGCGTACGATGGGCGGGGCGTACGTCGGGCGGGGCGTACGATGGGCGGTGTGTACGACGGGCGGGGCGTTCGTCGGGCAGGGCGTACGATGGGCGGTGTGTACGACGGGCGGGGCGTTCGTCGGGCGGGGCGTACGACGGGCGGGGCGTACGACGGGCGGGGTGTACACGGGCGGGGCGTACGACGGGTGGGGCGTACGACGGGCAGGGCTGTACGATGGGCGGGGCGTACGACGGGCGGGGCGTACGACGGGCAGGGCTGTACGACGGGCGGGGCGTACGACGGGCAGGGCTGTACGACGGGCGGGGCGTACGACGGGCGGGGCGTACGACGGGCGGGGCGTACGACGGGCAGGGCTGTACGACGGGCGGGGCGTACGACGGGCGGAGCGTACGACGGGCGGGGCGTACGACGGGCAGGGCTGTACGACGGGCGGGGCGTACGACGGGCAGGGCTGTACGTCAGGCGGGGCGTACGACGGGCGGGGCGTACGACGGGCAGGGCTGTACGACGGGCGGTGTGTACGACGGGCGGAGCGTACGACGGGCGGGGCGTACGACGGGCAGGGCTGTACGACGGGCGGGGCGTACGACGGGCAGGGCTGTACGACGGGCGGGGTGTACGATGGGCGGTGTGTACGACGGGCGGGGCGTACGACGGGCAGGGCTGTACGACGGGCGGGGCGTACGACGGGCAGGGCTGTACGACGGGCGGGGCGTACGCGGGCGGGGCGTACGTCAGGCGGGGCGTACGACGGGCGGGGCGTACGACGGGCAGGGCTGTACGACGGGCGGGGCGTACGCGGGTGGGGCGTACGTCAGGCGGGGCGTACGACGGGCGGGGCGTACGACGGGCAGGGCTGTACGACGGGCGGGGCGTACGCGGGTGGGGCGTACGTCAGGCGGGGCGTACGACGGGCGGGGCGTACGACGGGCAGGGCTGTACGACGGGCGGGGTGTACGATGGGCAACTGACCCACTACCACCCGTGTCCTGCCCCCTCGCTGAGATTGGAAGCTCCGCCCGGGTGAGACTGAGGTGAGAGTGGGCTTGAACAGACCCAATGGCCCTTTTCTTGTTCCTAAGAATTCCCGGGGGTGAAATTCCTCCCGGAGTAAATTTTGTGAAAAGTTCGGAGTGAGCACAAAACAGAAAATTCTCAGTCCTTTTGTTTGTATTTTGCTGAGGTTGTGGAGTGGAGTGATTTTATCTGCTGTGTGTGCCTCGATATGACAGGGCCCGGCCCCCTCCCTACCCACAGGCTCGCCGGGGTGGGGGGAGACGCTGGAGCGTGTGCCGATTACACAAACACTCGCACCTGTTGCCAACTCTCCAGGATTGTCCTGGAGCCTCCAGGAATTAACCCGGGAGAAAAATCATAGGGGTTTTAAAAAAAACGTGGATTTCTCTTCATTTTCTTTTGAACCGTTCTGTTTATTAGTTATAAAAATATTGAAGATGGGGGAAAATTGGTTGTTTGAATCTTCCAATCGGGTAACGAAGATTCGGTTCACTTTCCTATTGGCTGTGGGAAGGCGGATCGCGGTGAGGATTGACGTGTCGGGCGACCAATGGCGGGAGCGCGCGGGGGCGGGGGTGGCTAGAGGCGGGTGGGTCATGTGATGAAACCTCCAGGAGTTGGTAACCTTCGTTGGAAGCGTTCACGCTCACTGTTCAATATAGAACTTTTTTTTTAAAATCGGTAAGAAATTATCTTAGAGCCGCACTTTATTCGGGATGCTTGCCGCTGTTCTCCGGTTTGGTTTCGCCCTCCGGTTGCGTCACGCGGTGTGATTGGAGGAGTCGGGTTGCCAAGGGAGGGGGCTGCTCTCCTTTGTGAGCTCGGTCAGGAGATCACAGAGCTTCGTTGTGACTGCAACCTGGAGTAAGAAACAAAGGAAGAAAGAAAGAAAGAAAGGGCTTGCATTTATATAGCACCTTTCTCAACCTCGGGACCTCCCAGAGCACTTTACAGCCAATGAAGTACTTTTCGAAGTGTAGTCGCCGTCGTAATGTCGGAAACGCGGCAGCCAATTTGCGCACAGCAAGATCCCACAAACAGCAATGTGATGATGACCAGATCATCTGTTTTTTTTAGTGATGTTGGTTGAGGGGTAAATATTGGCCGGGACATCGGGGGGGGGGGGGGGGGGAATTCCCCCGCTCTTCTTCCAATAGTGGCCATGGGATCGTTTACGTCCACCTGAGAGGGCAGGTGTGGCATCGGTTTAACGTCACATCCGAAAGACGGCACCTTCGGCAGTGCGGCACTCCCTCAGTACTGCACTGGGAGTGTCAGCCCGGATTGTGTGCTCAGGTCTCTGGAGTGGGGCTCGAACTCACAACCTTCTGACTCAGAGACGAGAGTGCTGTCAGACCCACTGAGCCACAGGAAGGACAAAACCAAGCAGGAAATGACATCATGCAATCGTGGGGTCAACCTATCAGCTGGCTTTCCCACTGTGCATCACCAAGCAACATGGTTCTTTGTGCTTGGATTGAGGTTTGAGGATTGAGGATTGAGATTTGAGGATTGAGGTGATGAGTGATGTCGGTGAATAATGTCGGTGTGCGGATCCACCACTGCCCCCAGCCCTCCATTATCTCCCCTTAAAGGGACATCGCTCATGGGTGTTTACTGGCTGTCAGACAGCAAGGGGCATCGCAGCCCAGCCTGATCCCATATTCCCCCGGCATCTACACACAGACATCGGTCCGGGTTACAGGATCCAGACCGGGAACCTGGACCGGATCTCCTCATCCCAAATCCAGGTCAATTATAGCCTCCGTTCTACCATCCAACTGAGTTCCACCGGAGGAGGGAAGCTGAGACCTGGTCTGTACCAAACCATGTGGGGGCGATTTTAACTCTACCGGCCCGGTGGAAGCTGAACAGGCGGGCAGTTAAAATCGGGCGGGTAACAAAGGCACAACGTTCCCGATTTTAACCTGCCCTTACTGATCAGGCAGCAAGGACGCCTGCCCAAAGCCGGCGAGGTCCCTCCTTTCCATATGCGTGTCGGGCCCCAATTATGTAATTTTAACCAGTGGCCTGAGTGGGGAAGCCGTTGTGGTTTACCCACCAGGTCGGGACAGCAGGGAAGAGGAGCTGGGGCCAGAAGAGGCCCAAACAGATACGATTTCTTTTTTTTAACTTTCAGCAGCAGGAGTGTCCCCTCCGGGCCCCATAACGACAGCTTAGGCCACCCCTGGCACGGACTCTTCCCACCCCGACCCCCGCAATCCTCCTCCTTCTCCCCCCCCCCAACCCCTCCCTCCCCCTCACCACCCCCCCCCCCCCACCCCTCCCTCCCCCTCACCCAACGTGAGACCCCTGTGAGATGGCTCCGGAAGCCCAATCCGCCACCCACCTTGTATCCACGCTGCTTCCCTCCTTTCGAGGAGCGAAGTTGGTTGGCGGGAATTTGGAGCAGCCAATGAGTTTCCAACTCGCATCCTGGCTACCCACCGGCCCAAAATCTGCCCAGAGTTAAAATCGGGACCCACGCGGTGTCTTTCCCTTCCCTTCGTGGAAAGGAACTGGCAATAACCAAACTCATGAACATGTGAATCCTTCATTAAACTTACAATGAGGGACTTCTCGTTTGTTCTCATACCTGGTACGGGACAGGCTCCTGAAGATGCTTGTGCTGTGGATGGAGATTGGTCAAAGAGTTCTGGGCATGGGTCCTGATCTCCAATGGGGTACAAGGGCCCTGTGAGACCTGAAACCCCCAAAATAAACAGTTAGAAATGGAGGTGCTGCTCATATATTCTACCTGAAGTTTACTCCATTCCTTTCCTGCGAACCCAACCCCAAGTCCATCGTTGGTTGGGAGAGCAGGACGTCGATGCTTCTTCTCAGTCAATCCACCAGTGGGCAGACTTCAGGGGGTACAGAAAGATCCTGGAGTGTTGCCTCTATTCCTCTCCTGAAGGGGGAAGCACTGTTCTGGTAACATTATTAGGGCAACGTTGAGGGAGCCTTACTCTGGATCTAACCTGTGCTGCATGTGGTCGTGCAAAGAGAGTTTTATGTTGCATCTAATTTGTACTACGCCTGATCTGGGAGCAGTGGCCGAGCCGGTAAGGGAGGGCTAATGACCCTCCCCCGCCCTGTCCATCAATCAGCTCGAGACCGGACAATTTGCCTCTGGAAGAGCACCTTCATTTTGCTCCCAGGAACCTCTGTCGCCCGTCTTTGGTCTCCAGTTTCGGCTTGAGTGTTTCCCGGCTCGGCCTTGGGTCTGGGTAATTCCCTGGTTCCCAGCTCTGTCCCCTCTCTGCCAAGCAGGCCAAATCTCGGGTTCAATCACTCCCCAATCGGCCAAACTGAGCTCCCTCCGCCACTGTCTGGGAGTGCTTCATGGGGCATTTTAGAGGGAGCTTTACTCTGCATCTAACCTGTGCTCTACCTGATATCTGAGAAAACCTGATGGGGGAGTGCAGAGGGAATCCATCCTACCCATGTTATAACTGGCCTGACGGAACCCATTGGGGAATGTAGAGGGAGTTTTACAGGTCATCAGCTCCTTCATATCACTCACAAGTCAAAGCACCTCCTCTTTCGATGGCAACACCTTTAGTCCTTCTTCATTTATCGACGTTCCAATTCCATTCTCTCCTCTGACCTGAATTGGAACTCCCACAGCTCCTCCAGATGCCTTCAAGAAGCTCAGATTCCTTTTTTGGTGCCAAACACTTCCTTTCTCCTCAACAATTCTTAAGTCTCTATAAAGCCCCAAGATTTGAACATGGCTGAGAGGCTCCACTGGTATCTCTCACACTCCTGGACAGGATGCAAGGGAAAATTTATCATCTGCTCGGTGACCCCTCTCTCACCTCAAGCCTCCAAGCTCTCCCTCCAAGTCACACACCATCCTTGGAAATATATCGCCCGTTCCTTCATCGTCACTGGGTCAAAATCCTGGAACTCCCTTCCTAACAGCACTGTGGGAGAACCGTCACCACACGGACTGCAGCGGTTCAAGAAGGCGGCTCACCACCACCTTCTCGAGGGCAATTAGGGATGGGCAATAAATGCCGGCCTCGCCAGCAATGCCCACATCCCGAGAATAAATTTTTAAAAACCCTTTCTTGTCTGTCCCTACTTTAATCCATAATATGAAGGCTTCTCTGATCTTTCCCCTCTCATTCCGTTCAAGCTCTTTTTCCTCAATGTCTCAAAGTCACGGCTCATCGCTTCATCTCCTATTTTAGCTCATTCTTTGTCAGGACCACAAATCTGTGGAGTTCCTCGCCACTCTCTGTCTTCCCTTCCTGCTACAATCTTCGGGCTTTTAAACCCAAGCTTGGTATCGCCTAATCACTATTCTCTGACTTACCTTAACCTCTCTTTTGCTCTTCTGAATCCTGGTGATGTCCTGCAGTACAGGTCTCAGCATTTCACAGTTCTTTCTCTCTTAAAGATAAGTCTGTCTGAGGCTACACCTGCCCTGGGTGGCCAACATTTATCTTTACCTTGTCTTTATCTCAAGGGGAATGGAATTCAAAGGGATGGATGTTATGTTACAATATAAAGTTTTGGTTACACCCCATTTAGAGTTCAGTTCTGGACAACACACTTCAGGAAGGATATACTGGCCGTTGAGGGGATGCAGTGCAGATTCAACAGAATGATACCGGGACTAAAAGAGTTAAATTATGAGGACTAGGCTTGTATTCCCTCAAGTTTAGAAGGTTGAAGGGTGATCTAATTGAAGTGTTTAAGATGATTAAAGGATTTGATAGGATAGAGACAGAGAAACTATCTCCTCTGGTGGGGGGAGTCCAGAACAAGGAGGCATAATCTTAAAATTAGAGCCAGGCCGTTCAGGGGGTGGTGTCAGGAAGCATTTCTTCACACAAAGGGGAGTGGAAATCTGGAACTCTCTCCCCCGAAAGTCTGTGGAGGCTGGGGGTCAATTGGAGCTTTCAAAACTGAGATTGATAAATTTTTGTTAGGTAAGAGTAACAAGGGATATGGGGCTAAGACGGGTAAATGGAATTAAGGCACAAATCAGCCATGATCTAATTGAATGGCGGAACAGGCTTGAGGGGCTGAATGGCCTCCTCCTGTTCCTGTTGTCCTGGAGACTCCAGGAATTAAAGATTAATCTCCTGGACGCCACTGTGAGCAACACCCAGGAATTAAAATCATAGGGACATTAAAGAAAAATGTCATTTTCTTTGAACGCTTTGGTTTATTAGTTAGAAAAATATTGGAGGTGGAGGAAAAGACCCAGAGGTGGAGAGACTGATAACTAAAGCTGAAGGGTAGAAGTCACTCACCTGGCCATGTTTAAAGTAGACCCGGTAAAGGGTCTCCACTCTGGCTGCTCTCACTCGGAGACACTCCCCTCTCTTGCTCAGAACGTTACACTGAATTTCTTCACCAGCTCTCGGTGGGGACTCACCGTCTCGTGTCAGGAGATCGAGGAAAGGACTTCCTGGGGAAGAGACGGGGTGGGGGGGAGGCGGGGGGAGAGGTCATTATCTGTTTTAACTTGCTGCTTGGAGATCTCATTCCAACCCATTCCAACTTAAGCACCTCGCAAACCCAGCAGACAGAGAAGGCGTTCGTTCCACCAGTCTGACCTGGATCGAAGTCCCAGGATCTCAGATGCAAAGAATCTATAAACCATTGTGGCTGCCTGGGCCTTGATATTTTAATAATCCACTACGTCGAACGGAAGGATCCATTTATTTATCTTCTGGTCTTCCAGGACTATTGAACCTGCTCCCAGTTCTCTCTGCCCCCACCACTAGGCGGCGGACTACAGCGGCCTGTGGGCGGCTTTCTCTGAGACCTGGAACTGAGTGATCAGAGGAGGTCACGGTCACTAGCTCAGACAGTGTGTGTGTGTGTCGTTGCTGCGCCACCGTCACGGGAGCGGACATTTTGTGTAGGACCTCCCTCCCTATGAGTTTCCATCGCAGTGGCATGGTGAGCAGGGAGGCCAGGAGCTCTGTACAACATGGCTGCCTCCAAGGTACCTGTACCCGACAGTTAGTGCGATTTACACAAGGCGGGGTGGGGGAGGGGAGGGGGCAGTGGGACCTGTGCATCTCGGTGCGGCCCCATTGGACCCCAATCAGGAGGTTGATCCAGAGATGTCTGAGGTGAGGGGGGGGGGAGAATAATACTGACCCTCCCCCCACCCTGCTCCCCTCTTCCCCCCTCCATAAAGTCATCCTTGGCCAAATTGTGAAACATCAGGACTCGACGCTGCAGCTGGATCTGCTGTTGGGCCTAAGACTTTTGGTTGAGAGCAAGGTCCAGCTGGACAGCTGCTGGGATTAGTCATTTGAGGCTCAGTGGTGGCACTCTCGGCTCTGAGACAGAAGGTCGTGGGTTCAAGCAGTCCGAGCCTGCATGCAGCAAGACCTGGACAACATCCAGGCTTGGGCTCATAAGTGACAAGTAATATTTGCGCCAGACAAGTGCCAGGCAATGACCATCTCCAACAAGACAGAGTCTAACCACCTCCCCTTGACATTCAATGGCATTTCGATCGCCGAATCCCCCACCATCAACATCCTAAGGGTCACCATTGACCAGAAACTGGACCAGCCATATAAATACTGTGGCTACGAGAGCAGGTCAGAGGCTGGGTATTCTGTGGCAAGTGACTCACCTCCTGACTCCCCAAAGCCTTTCCACCATCTACAAGGCACAAGTCAGGAGTGTGATGGAATACTCTCCACTTGCCTGGATGAGTGCAGCTCCAACAACACTCAAGAAGCTCGACACCATCCAGGACAAAGCAGCCCGCTTGATTGGCACCCCATCCACCACCCTAAACATTCACTCCCTTCACCACCGGCGCACAGTGGCTGCAGTGTGCACCATCCACAGGATGCACTGTAGCAACTCGCCAAGGCTTCTTCGACAGCACCTCCCAAACCCGCGACCTCTACCACCTAGAAGGACAAGAGCAGCAGGCACATGGGAACAACACCACCTGCACGTTCCCCTCCAAGTCACACACCATCCCGACTTGGAAATATATCGCCGTTCCTTCATCGTTGCTGGGTCAAAATCCTGGAACTCCCTTCCTAACAGCACTGTGGGAGAACCGTCACCACACGGACTGCAGCGGTTCAAGAAGGCGGCTCACCACCACCTTCTCAAGGGCAATTAGGGATGGGCAATAAATGCCGGCCTCGCCAGCGACGCCCACATCCCATGAACGAATAAAAAAAAAAGTCCCACTCCAGAGATTTAAGTACAAAATCTAGGCCGACACTCCAGTGCAGTTCTGAGGGAGCGCTGCACTGTCATAGGTGTCGTCTTTCAGAACGACTCATTAACCCGAGGCCCGTCTGCCCGCTCAGGTGGATGTGAAAGATCCCACAATACTATTTTAAGAAGAGCAAGGGATTTCTCCCCTGTGCCCTGGCCAATATTTATTCCTCAACCAACAGGTTATCTGATCATTGCTGTTTGTGGGATCTTGCTGTGCACAAATTGGCTGCCGTGTTTCCTACATGGCAACAGTGCCTAGATTTCAAAAGTACTTAATTGGCTGTAAAGCACTTTGGGACATCCTAGATCGTAAAAGACGCTATATAAATGCAAGTGTTTCTTTCTCACATTTCATACACATATACTCCCACTGAAGATTCCCAGGTAACGATGGGAGCACTGGGTGATTATTCCCTCCCTAACCTGGCTAGCCAGCATCCTCTAGTTCCTACGCTCTCCTGTCGCTCACCATCAGGGCCGTACAATCTGTAGGCCGTTTTCTTTCCCGGGAGTGTCATCTTCTCCCTGTCCTCGCTCAGTTTGATCCGAGGTTTCCCACAGACCTGCGTCAGCTGAAGAGCAAAGAAAGCGAGTCAGTCAGAACCTGGTGGGAGACAGAAACCCGGGAATTCCCAAATGCCGGAGAATAAATAAAACAATCCGGGGCGGGTGTTGGGGTTGAGATTATTAGGGATGATTTCCCGGTACTCGCTGCCGATGGGTGAGGCTCCCCAATGGGAGCTCGCGCGCGGAGAATTGGACCTTGTGCTTTTCTCTCCTCCTATCCCGGCTGAGATGAGGGGCCTGTCAACACTCAGGCCCCAATTTTAATGAGGGGGGGGACACGGGTATAGACTGCTCAAGCACCAAAGAGGGGGAGTCCAGGGGGTCCCGGAGACCTCAGCCCATCTTAACGGCCGGGCTTCGTTACTGGATCTTTCACTGGAGTCCCGTCCGAGCCCAGCCAGACGGGAGTGGAGCATCGCAGGCAGGGGGGGGGCAATCGGAGGCGGGGGGAGGGATCGCAGGCAGGTAGAAATCGCAACGGGGGGGGGGGGGAAAATCGCAGGCGGGGGGGGAAATCGCAGGTGGGGGGGGGCATCGCAGATGGGGGGGGTCGCAGGCAGGGAGGTGTCGCAGGCAGGGGGGGGTCGCAGGCAGGGGGGGGGGTCGCAGGCAGGGGGGGGGGTCGCAGGCAGGGGGGGGGGTCGCAGGCAGGGGGGGGGGTCGCAGGCAGGGGGGGGGTCGCAGGCAGAGGGGGTTGCAGGCAGGGGGGGGTCGCAGGCGGGGGGGGTCGCAGGCAGGGGGGAATCACAGGCGGGGGGGGAAATCGCAGGTGGGGGATCGCAGGCAGGGGGGGGGGATCGCAGGCAGGGGGGAAATCGCAGGCGGGGGGGGAAATCGCAGGCGGGGGGGAAATCGCAGGTGGGGGGGGGTCACAGGCAGGGGGGGGATCGCAGGCAGGGGGGGGATCGCAGGCAGGGGGGGGATCGCAGGCAGGGGGGGGATCGCAGGCAGGGGACACCTGGGGAATCGATCCCCTGGCATTCAGGTAAGTTTTTTTTTGGGGGGGGGGGAAGCCGTCACTACTCTCCCCTCCCCTCAGGTCTCAGACTAAAATACCAGATCGGATCCCGATGACATTATGAGCAGGTTAATATTCGGGACACGCCGGGATTTGATGGGGGGAGGGGGGTAAGCTGTTGTCCTGATTTTAAGTGCCCTCCCCCACCGCCCCCCCAGTTTCTGCCAGGCCGAGGGGAGGTAGTTACAATCAGGGCCTCACTGTCTGGGCTGGAATATGAAGCCATTCGGCCAATGGATAGGAGGAAGCCTGGCACCTGGGGACTGGTACCCAACATCTGGGAGAGAAGGGCAGGAAACTCAAGGCTGGAATATGGGACATCTTTTGCTTCCAGTGATAACCAGTGCTCATGAGGGTCCGGTAAAAGGGCTCATACTGGCTGCCTTGTGAGTGAGGACATTTCATCCCCCTCACACCAGTCAAACCCAACCAACCACCCCCAAATTACACCAACAAAGGGGGGTTGGGGAAGGTGGAAAAAGATGATCTTGGAATTGGACATATACTCAAAAAGGAAAAATTTACAGGGCTATGAGGAAAGGGCAGGCAGTGGGACTAATTGGATAGCTCTTTCAAAGAGCCAGCACAGGCATGATGGGCTGAATGGCCTCCTCCTGTGCTGCATGATTCTATGAGTCTATGATTGTATATCACTGACACCGTCACGCTCCCGTTTGACAAACAACAAGTTCACAAGATAGATACCAAGGAGGAAGGCCATTGGGTTCATACTAGATCATCCATCTAGAAACCCTGTTGTTCTCCCCCTCCCTCTCCCCAATATCCAGCTGGTTCCAGTTTATTCAATGTATTGATCACTCTCTCTGTGACCAGGAGCTTCTTGATATCAGTCCTAAATTCCCCCAGTTTGAACCCGTGTCCCTTTGCCCAGACTGTCACCCGTGGCTCACTGGGTAGCACTCACCTCTGGGTCAGAATCTCCTGATGCCCCTCCTCTCCTCCTGATCCTCCCGCTGCCCCGCCCCTTCCTGATTCTCCCAATGCCCCTCTACCTCCTGATTCTCCCGGTGCCCCTCCCCCATCTCCCGGTGTCCCTCCCCCTCCCCTTCCTGATTCTCCCGGTGTCCCTCCCCCTCTCCCTCCTGATTCTCCCAGTGTCCCTCCCCCTCTCCCTCCTGATTCTCCCAGTGTCCCTCCCCCTCTCCCTCCTGATTCTCCCGTTTCTCCCCCCCCCCCCAGTTTCTCCCGGTGTCCCTCCTGATTCTCCCAGTGTCCCTCCCCCTCTCCCTCCTGATTCTCCCGGTGTCCCTCCCCCTCTCCCTCCTGATTCTCCCGGTGCTCCTCCCCCTCTCCCTCCTGATTCTCCCGGTGTCCCTCCCCCTCTCCCTCCTGATTCTCCCGGTGCTCCTCCCCCTCTCCCTCCTGATTCTCCCGGTGTCCCTCCCCCTCTCCCTACTGATTCTCCCGGTGTCCCTCCCCCTCTCCCTCCTGATTCTCCCGGTGCTCCTCCCCCTCTCCCTCCTGATTCTCCCGGTGTCCCTCCCCCTCTCCCTCCTGATTCTCCCGGTGTCCCTCCCCCTCTCCCTCCTGATTCTCCCGGTGTCCCTCCCCCTCTCCCTCCTGATTCTCCCGGTGTTCCTCCCCCTCTCCCTCCTGATTCTCCCGGTGTTCCTCCCCCTCTCCCTCCTGATTCTCCCGGTGTCCCTCTCCCTCCTGATTCTCCCGGTGTCCCTCCCCCTCTCCCTCCTGATTCTCCCGGTGCTCCTCCCCCTCTCCCTCCTGATTCTCCCGGTGTCCCTCCCCCTCTCCCTCCTGATTCTCCCGGTGTTCCTCCCCTTCTCCCTCCTGATTCTCCCTGTGCTCCTCCCCCTCCTGATTCTCCCGGTGATTCTCCTGGTGCTCCTCCTGATTCTCCCGGTGTCCCTCCCCCTCCTGATTCTCCCGGTGTTCCTCCCCCTCTCCCTCCTGATTCTCCCGGTGTTCCTCCCCCTCTCCCTCCTGATTCTCCCGGTGTCCCTCCCCCTCCTGATTCTCCCGGTGTCCCTCTCCCTCCTGATTCTCCCGGTGTCCCTCTCCCTCCTGATTCTCCCGGTGTCCCTCCCCCTCTCCCTCCTGATTCTCCCGGTGCTCCTCCCCCCTTTCCGTCTCTCCCGAGTACCGACGTGGATGGCGCCTGTGCTGAATTCCTAAAGGCTGCTGTGGACGAGAGTGAGTGAGGCAGGAGTGCCCACCAGAGGCAAACGGTCCAGTTCGTAGCTGTAGTCTCTGTAACCTCCCCCAGCCCCACCACTTGTGATGGATGAGAGGACTCCCGGCCTGTGTGTTGTATTTTCACCTGTTGCTCTTTGGCAATCAATCAGTTTCTTTGCTAAAGATCTCACTGGTGATGGACTGGGGTTGACAATTGTAAACAATTTTACAACACCAAGTTATAGTCCAGCAATTTTATTTTAAATTCACAAGCTTTCGGAGGCTTCCTCCTTCGTCAGGTAAATGAAACATTTACCTGACGAAGGAGGAAGCCTCCGAAAGCTTGTAGATTTCAAATAAAAATTGTTGGACTATAACTTGGTGTTGTAAAATTGTTTACAAAAGATCTCACTGACAGTGTGACCCACCCTCCCCTCCGGGTACCTTCTACCCAGCCTCCCTCTACCACAGTACCTTGTAGACGCAGCCCAAGGACGGCTGGGAAGTGCAAGTGACCAGGTGCGTTCCCACGCCAATTGAATCAATTTCATTCCGCTGGAAAACAAGGAATTGGACATTCAGGGGCTGAGGGTGAGAGTGAGGAGTGAGGGGAGGGGGCAGAGCAGGAGGGTAAGAGTGAGGAGTGAGGGGAGGGGGCAGAGCAGGAGGGTTAGAGTGAGGAGTGAGGGGGCAGAGCAGGAGGGTTAGAGTGAGGAGTGAGGGGGCAGAGCAGGGGGATTAGAGTGAGGAGAGGGGGCAGAGCAGGAGGGTTAGAGTGAGGAGAGGGGGCAGAGCAGGAGGGTTAGAGTGAGGAGTGAAGGGAAAGGGCAGAGCAGGAGAGTAAGAGTGAGGAGTGAGGAGAGGGGGCAGAGCAGGAGGGTAAGAGTGAGGAGTGAGGGGGCAGAGCAGGGGGATTAGAGTGAGGAGAGGGGGCAGAGCAGGAGGGTTAGAGTGAGGAGTGAGGGGAAGGGGCAGAGCAGGAGGGTAAGAGTGAGGAGTGAGGGGAGGGGGCAGAGCAGGAGGGTAAGAGTGAGGAGTGAGGGGGCAGAGCAGGAGGGTTAGAGTGAGGAGTGAGGGGGCAGAGCAGGAGGGTTAGAGTGAGGAGTGAGGGGGCAGAGCAGGGGGATTAGAGTGAGGAGAGGGGGCAGAGCAGGAGGGTTAGAGTGAGGAGTGAGGGGAAGGGGCAGAGCAGGAGGGTAAGAGTGAGGAGTGAGGGGAGGGGGCAGAGCAGGAGGGTAAGAGTGAGGAGTGAGGGGGCAGAGCAGGGGGATTAGAGTGAGGAGAGGGGGCAGAGCAGGAGGGTTAGAGTGAGGAGTGAGGGGAAGGGGCAGAGCAGGAGGGTAAGAGTGAGGAGTGAGGGGAGGGGGCAGAGCAGGAGGGTTAGAGTGAGGAGTGAGGGGAGGGGGCAGAGCAGGAGGGTTAGAGTGAGGAGAGGGGGCAGAGCAGGAGGGTTAGAGTGAGGAGTGAGGGGGCAGAGCAGGAGGGTTAGAGTGAGGAGAGGGGGCAGAGCAGGAGGGTAAGAGTGAGGAGTGAGGGGAGGGGGCAGAGCAGGAGGGTTAGAGTGAGGAGTGAGGGGAGGGGGCAGAGCAGGAGGGTTAGAGTGAGGAGAGGGGGCAGAGCAGGAGGGTTAGAGTGAGGAGTGAGGGGGCAGAGCAGGAGGGTTAGAGTGAGGAGAGGGGGCAGAGCAGGAGGGTTAGAGTGAGGAGAGGGGGCAGAGCAGGAGGGTTAGAGTGAGGAGTGAGGGGGCAGAGCAGGGGGATTAGAGTGAGGAGAGGGGGCAGAGCAGGAGGGTTAGAGTGAGGAGAGGGGGCAGAGCAGGAGGGTTAGAGTGAGGAGTGAGGGGTGGGGGCAGAGCAGGAGGGTTAGAGTGAGGATTGAGGGGGCAGAGCAGGGGGATTAGAGTGAGGAGAGGGGGCAGAGCAGGAGGGTTAGAGTGAGGCGAGGGGGCAGAGCAGGAGGGTTAGAGTGAGGGGAGGGGACAAAGCAGGAGGGTTAGAGTGAGGTGCTGTTGGTCTGTCACTCTAACCTGACACTGTAGGCATGTGTCACTCTCGCCTGTTCTGCCAGTGAGTCACTCTCGCCTGGTTCTGTTGGTGTGTCGCTCTCACCTGGTTCTGTCGGTGTGTCACTCTCACCTGTTCTGTCGGTGTGTCACTCTCGCCTGTTCTGTCAGTGTGTCACTCTCGCCTGGTTCTGTCGGTGTGTCACTCTCGCCTGGTTCTTTCGGTGTGTCACTCTCACCTGTTCTGTCGGTGTGTCACTCTCACCTGGTTCTGTCGGTGTGTCACTCTCACCTGGTTCTGTCGGTGTGTCACTCTCACCTGTTCTGTCGGTGTGTCACTCTCACCTGGTTCTGTCGGTGTGTCGCTCTCACCTGTTCTGTCGGTGTGTCACTCTCACCTGGTTCTGTCGGTGTGTCGCTCTCACCTGTTCTGTCGGTGTGTCACTCTCACCTGGTTCTGTCAGTGTGTCACTCTCACCTGTTCTGTCGGTGTGTCACTCTCACCTTGGTTCTGTCGGTGTGTCACTCTCACCTGGTTCTGTCAGTGTGTCGCTCTCACCTGTTCTGTCGGTGTGTCACTCTCACCTGGTTCTGTCGGTGTGTCACTCTCACCTGGTTCTGTCGGTGTGTCACTCTCACCTGGTTCTGTCGGTGTGTCACTCTCACCTGGTTCTGTCGGTGTGTCACTCTCACCTGGTTCTGTCGGTGTGTCACTCTCACCTTGGTTCTGTCGGTGTGTCACTCTCACCTGGTTCTGTCGGTGAGTCGCTCTCACCTGTTCTGTCGGTGTGTCACTCTCACCTGGTTCTGTCGGTGTGTCACTCTCACCTTGGTTCTGTCGGTGTGTCACTCTCACCTTGGTTCTGTCGGTGTGTCACTCTCACCTGGTTCTGTCGGTGTGTCACTCTCACCTGTTCTGTCGGTGTGTCACTCTCACCTGGTTCTGTCGGTGAGTCGCTCTCACCTGTTCTGTCGGTGTGTCACTCTCACCTGGTTCTGTCGGTGTGTCACTCTCACCTGGTTCTGTCGGTGTGTCACTCTCACCTTGGTTCTGTCGGTGTGTCACTCTCACCTTGGTTCTGTCGGTGTGTCACTCTCACCTTGGTTCTGTCGGTGTGTCACTCTCACCTGGTTCTGTAGGTCTATAAGATCCTTTTCACTGATGCCGTTGCTTACAATAATGGGTACATCTGAAAACCAGGACACTCCAAATCTGAAGGAATAAAGCAGTTACTCCTCTAACAGCTTTTTACACCAGAGGAGGGGAGAAATTTGGAAAAAAAACAAAAGAGAAATCAAGGTGATGAAGGCATGCCAGACTCACTCTGCAGCGCAGGTTCGTAGTGTGCGGCGGACCTTTAACGACTGCTGGACCAGGTCTCCACTGTCCAGCCGCAGTCCGACTGTTCGGTACCCCAGTTCGTGCAGAGCCAAGGACACGGCGCAGAAGTTGGGCACTCCGCTCCTGAAAGGCAACGTGACGACAGTGTGAGGAACCTCCGCCAGCTCTCCATTTTCACACCGTCCAAACCATCCCAGGCCAAAAACGGCTCCTCAGGAGCTCAGGTAGTCCAGGAGTCAGCACAAACATTGGCATAGGCACACTGGGTTAAATAGCCAACATCATATTAAGCTAGAATCATAGAATGTACGTAACAGAAACAGGCCATTTGGCCCAACAGGTCTATGCTCCATACAAGCCTGTTCCCTCCCTTCTTCATCTAACTCTTTCAGCACATCCTTCTATTCCTTTCTCCCTCATGTGTTTATCTAGCTTCCCCTAAAATGCATCTCCGCTATTCGCCTCAACTATTCCTTGTGGTAGCGAGTTCCACATTCTAAACACTCTCTGGGTAAAGAAGTTTCTCCTGAATTCCCTATTGGATTTATTAGTGACTATCTTATGTTTATGGCCCCTGGTTTGGTCTCCCCCACAAGTGGGAGCAGAGAGTTGCAAAGGGACATTGATAGATTAAGTGAGTGGGCAAAACTGTGGCAGATGGAGTTCAACGTGGGGAAATGTGAGGTCATCCACTTTGGACCTAAGAAAGATAGATCAGAGTATTTTCTAAATGGTAAGAAACCAGAAACTGTGGAGGAGCAGAGAAATTTAGGGATCCAAGTACAGAAATCACTAAAAACTAGTGGATAGGTACAAAAAATAATTTAAAAGGCTAATGAAATGTTGGCTTTTATCTCAAGGGGGCTGGAATACGAAGGGGTGGAAGTTATGCTACAGTTATATAAAGCTCTGGTTAGACCCCATTTAGAGTACTGTGTTCAGTTCTGAGCACCGCACCTCAGGAAGGATCTATTGGCCTTGGAGGGGGTGCAGCGCAGATTCACCAGAATGATACCGGGGCTAAAAGGGTTAAATTACGATGACAGGTTGCATGGACTAGGCTTGTATTCCCTTGAATATAGAAGATTGCGGGGTTTTCTAATTGAGGTGTTTAAGATGATCAAAGGATCTGATAGGGTAGATAGAGAGAAACTATTTCCTCTGGTGGGAGAGTCCAGAACAATGGGGCATAATCTTAAAATTAGAGCCAGGCCGTTCAGGGGTGATGTCAGGAAGCACTTCTTCACACAAAGGGGAGTGGAAATCTAGAACTCTCCCCCCCAAAAAAAGCTGTTGAGGCCGGGGGTCAATTGAAAATTTCAAAACTGAGATTGATCGATTTTTGTTAGGCGAGGGTATTAAGGGTTACAGAACCAAGGCAGGTAGATGGAGTTAAGATACAGGTCAGCCCAGATCTAATTGAATGGTGGAGCAGACTCGAGGGGTTGAATGGCCTCCTCCTGTTCCTTATATCCTACGTTCCTATGGTTCGTTTGCCAATTATCTTAAATCTGTGTCCTCTGGTTACCGACCCTCCTGCCACTGGAAACAGTTTCTCCCCATCTTCTCTATCAAAACACTTAATGATTTTGAACACCTCTATTAAAACTCCTCTTAACTTTCTCTGTTCTGAGGAGAACAACCCCAGCTTCTCCAGTCTCTCCACACAACTGAAGTCCCTCATCCCTGGTACCATTCTAGTAAATCTCCTCTGCACCCATTCCAAGGCCTTGATGTCCTTAGTAGTAAGGGTTAATGGAATTAAATCAGTCTCCGAACACAAAGAGGTGCAGAGACCAGCAGCAGGAAATAGGTGGACTTGCTCTTGGTTGGGCCTAACAGGCCATCCCTAGGCCTGGTTTCCTTCAGTGCAGCCTGCACTGGAACCAGCTGTCTCAGGCAAACCAATCTTGGTGAGAGGGCCTCAAACATGATTTAGGCCCCTTATTTGCATATGTCTGTTGCATTACCCTTTCGCGATCCAAGAATGTCCCAAAGCGCTTTACAGCCAAGGGAGTACTTTTGAAGTGGAGCCACTGTTGAAATGTAGGAAAATGGGGCAACCAATTTGCGCACAGCAGGATCCCACAAAGAGCAATGAAATAATGACCAAAATAATCTGTTTTTTTAGTGATGTTGGTTGAGGCATAAATATTGGCCAGGGCACCAGGGAGAATTCCCCTGCACATCTTTGAAATAGTGCCATGGGATCTTTTACATCCACCTGAGGGAGCAGACAGGAACTAGGTTTAACGTCTCATTTGAAAGACGGCACCTTCAACAGTGCAGCACTCCCTCAGTATTGCACTTGGAGTGTCAACCTAGATTATGTGCTCAAGCCCCTGGAGTGGAACCTGAACCCATGAGGGAGATAGAACAAGTCCAGGGAACTATAGACCAACTAGCCTAACATCAGTGGTAGGAAAGATAATGGAATCCTTACTCAAAGATGTAATAGAACGACATCTAGAGAATGAAAATACAATAAAGAATAGTCAGCACGGATTTCAGAAGGGAAAGTCATGCTCGACCAACCTTATTGAATTCGTTGAAGAAGTAACAGAAAGAGTAGTCGGTTAATGCAGCAGATGTAATATATTTGGATTTCAAAAAGGCCTTCGATAAGATATCACATTGAAGACTCATGGCTAAGGTCAGAGCATGTGGAGTCAGGGGACAAGTAGTAGAATGGATAGCAAGCTGGCTACAAAACAGAAAACAGAGAGTAGGGGTGAAAGGTCGTTACTCAGACTGGCAAAAGATGAGAAGTGATGTTCCACAGGGATCGGTGCTGGGACCACTGTTGTTCACAATTTACATTAACGGTTTGGATTCGGGAATCAGAAGTACGATTTCAAAATTTGCGGATGACACCAAATTGGGGAGTGCAGTTAATACTCAGGAAGAATGTGTCAAAATGCAAGAAAACATTAATATAATTGGCAAATGAATTTCAATATGGATAAGTACGAGGTGATACTTAAGGAGAAGAGAGCCCAGAATGCACGGGAGAGGGCGAGGACCAGAGTGGGGCTGCTGATTGGCGGAGGGATCAGAGGGGACATGAGGAAAAACTTTTTTACCCAGAGGGTGGTGGGTGTATGGAATTCGCTGCCCGAATTGGTGGTAGAGGCAGGGACCCTCAACTCTTTTAAAAGTACCTGGACCTGCACCTAAAGTGCTGTAAGCTGCAGGGCTACGGACCGGGTGCTGGAAGGTGGGATTAGAATGGGCACCTGGTTGTTCTTCGAGCCGGTGCGGACACGACGGGCCGAATGGCCCCCTTCTGTGCTGTATCTTTTCTATGGTTCTATGGGACGTGAGGGCATCTCTGAGATAGTGTCGCGGGTAAGTGCTTCAAGCTTCAAGTATGGCTCACAAATGAGTCCATTCAGGCCCTGACAACGGCCCTTCGGACTCAGGGTGAACAACATTCTGCCGCCTTAAACAGGCAGGCAGATACTCTGGCACTGGCCTTACAAGGCTTCACACATGCCCTCCAAACTGTCGTCCAGCAGAGTGGTAGGAGTGGTGTGGGCCTGGCCCAGGGGAGGGATGATAGCGAAAGGGGACATGGAAGTGGGGACGCCACTCAAGGCACCCCCATGTCTCACCCGTTGCCCCCCTCTCAACCAGTACGCGCAATGCTGCCCCTTCTCCTGGTGGCCGAGTCTGCCCCTGCACAGGTGCAGGTGGAGCAGTCTTTGGAGGGGCCCCTCACGGGTACCAAAACCCAGAGGGCGTCCGCCCAAAGCATCTCATCGGTCAGGGCATGAACAAGAGCAACCTGCCACTACCTCTGCTGCAGCCACAGGGGATGCACCACGTAGAAGTAGTCAGAAGTGAAAGGCGCAGGTTTTGTGAGCACAAAGGGGATGCACAAGGGTGTTTGACCGTTTGTCATATTTTTTATTTATATTTGCTTTTTGTTAAACTCACATTAAATAATATTATTGTCACCACTACTGCCACGTGTTGGCCAAGCTTGACTGGTTTCTGTAATAAGGCCCTTTCATGAGATTCACCATGAACGCCCACACTTGATGCCACCCATTGGGTCACGCTACAGTGGGTGTATGTGTAGTTGCAGGACTATTTTGTGGGGAGGGTGGGGGCTGGTGTGGCCGCAGCTCCGTCCAGGTGGTGAGGACTGGACTCTTCACACTGTCTGATGTTAGGAGAACCGTTCACATATCAGTGACTTCCTGGCCTCACGAGCAGCCAGGTGAGCCGCTGTTCTGCCCATGGGTTGCTCCTGCAATTGAGGTCATGGATTTAGCAAGGCTTTTGACAAGGTCCCACATGGCAGATTGGTCAAAAAAGTAAAGGCCCATGGGATCCAAGGGAATGCAGCAAATTGGATCCTAAATTGGCTCAGTGGCAGGAAGCAAAGGGTAATGGTCGACGGGTGTTTATGCGACTGGAAGGCTGTTTCCAGTGGGGTGCCGTAGGGCTCGGTACTAGGTCCTTTGCTTTTTGTGGTATACGTTAACGATTTGGACTTAAACATAGAGGGCATGATTAGGAAATTTGCTGAAGACACAAAGATAGGCCGTGTGGTTGATAGTGAGGAGGAAAGCTGGAGACTGCAGAAGGATATCATTGGACTGGTCAGATGGGCAGAAAAGTGGCAAATGGAGTTCAATCCGGAGAAGTGTGAGGTAATGCATTTGGGGAGAGCAAACAAGGCAACAGAATACACAATAAACGGGAGGGTACTGAGAGGTGTAGAGGAAGTGAGGGACCTTGGAGTGCGTGTCCACAGATCCCTGAAGGTAGCAGGACAGGTAGATAAGGTGGTTAAAGAAGGCATATGGAATGCTTTCCTTTATTAGCCGAGGCATAGAATATAAAAGCAGGGATGTTATGCTGGAACTGTATAAAACACTAGTTAGGCCACAGCTTGAGTACTGCGCACAGTTCTGGTCACCACATTACAGGAAGGATGTAATTGCACTAGAGAGGGTGCAGAGGAGATTTACGAGGATGTTGCCAGGACTGGAGAATTTTAACTATGATGACAGATTGGATAGGCTGGGGTTGTTTTCCTTGGAACAGAGGAGGCTGAGGGGTGATTTGATTGAGGTGTACAAAATTATGAGGGGCCGAGATAGAGTGGATAGGAAGGACCTATTTCCCTTAGCGGAGGGGTCAATAACCAGGGGGCATAGATTTAAAGTGATTGGTAGAAGGATTAGAGCGGAAATGAGGAAATCTTTTTTTCACCCAGAGGATGGTGGGGGTCTGGAACTCACTACCTGAGAGGGGGGTAGAGGCAGAAACCCTCAACTCATTAAAAAATACCTGGATGTGCACCTGAAGAGCCGTGACCTGCAGGGCTACGGACCAAATGCGGGAAAGTGGGATTAGGCTGGGTGGCTCGTTTCTCAGCCAGCGTGGACACAATGGGCCGAATGGCCTCCTTCTGTGCCGTAAATTTTCTATGATTTCTATGATTCTACCTCATCACATTGTACGTGTCGGCCAAAGCGATGAAGTTCCTCGGATACGACATGGCGTAGGAAATGAAGGCCGCCAACTCGGAGGAATTGATTTGATCCTGAGGCACTTGCAGAAGCCGACAGACCCGAGCGAGCCACTCTTTACAGAGAGAGACAAAATCCACTGCTGGCTGTCCTTCCAACGCCGGCTTCAGAGTCTGGTAGGGGGTGGGAAAAAAAATAAAGTGTGAAGTGAGTTTGGACATTCTAAGGCCTAGAAATTGGTCCGTTTTTCGGGCCCTACTCGGACTACTAAGGCCCCAATATGGCGGGCAGGAAGCACGTGCGCATTTCCGGCCAGAAGTGCGCCGCTCCTTTACCCGGTACTAACATCCCTAGCCTTGGTGACCTACAACCTCTCGATCTGAAAACAAGGATGAGAATTTTAAAATCGAGGCGTTGCCCGCCCGGGAGCCAATGCAGGTCATCGAGCACAGGGGTGATGGGAGAACGGGACTTGGTGCGAGATTTGGAATAGTTGAGTCTAGAGGTAACAAAGGCACGGACGAGGGTTTCAGCAGCAGATGAGCCATATTGGGTAAGGACAAAGAATACGAGTCCTTTACCACGCCTGAAACAGGCATATGTAAATAAGGGGCCTAATGCTGGTTTGAGGCCCCCTCTCCAAGATTGGTTTGCCTGAGGCAGCCAACGCCATCACAAGCTGCACCCACGGAAACCAGGCCTAGGGACGGGCCCAACCAAGAAGGTAAGTGAGTTACCTGAATGTGGAGCCGGGAGTAGCAGGAGAAATGGGTCTCTCGATCCAGTTCCTGGTGGGAATAGGTCCACTGCACACAGCTGTCCCTAATTCATTATTAATTGGCACTAAATTGGGAATCTCACTCAGCGAGGCCACGGCGGTGGGGGGAAATAGATAAACTTCACATTAGATGAGGGGCTGAGGCATTGTTGGAACAGTGGCGTGGGAACTTTACACCACATGGAACCATGTTGTACCTGGCTTGGCACTGCTGTAGGCTGAGCCCGGGTACCTGAAATGTTCCATTACCCAGTACTAACATCCCTCACCTTGGTGACCTACAACCTCTCGATCTGACAACAAGGATGAGCATTTTAAAATCGAGGCTTTGTCGGACCGGGAGCCAATGTAGGTCAACAAGCACAGGGGTGATGGGTGAACGATACTTGGTGCGAGATTTGGAATAGTCGAGTCTAGAGGTAACAAAGGCACGGACGAGGGTTTCAGCAGCAGATGAGCTGAGGCGGGGGCGGAGACGGGCGATGTTACGGAGGTGGAAGTAGACGGTTTTGGTGATGGAGCGGATATGGGGTCAGAGGCTCAGCTCAGAGTCAAATAGGATGCCTTGAAGCATACATCCAAGTACAGAGTTGAGTGCAAGTGGGGGTCAGTCCCAAGACGTTTCAAGCAGTGCATCACAGCATCTTGAGATGGTCTCACTCAAGCAGGGTGTGACTTAGAAGTCCTGTTTTGAGCTTTCATTCTAAAGTCACACCACTACTAGTTTAAATTCATTGTGAGGATGCAAATATGGGTCACTGTAGTGTAGTGGTTATGTTACTGGACTGGTAACCCAGAGAACGTGAATTCAGTTTAACAAAGTACAGCATTTAAAAACAAATAGCCGGTATCAGTAAAAGTGACTGTGAAGCTGTCGGATTGTCGTGAAAAGAAAAATCAACTGGTTCACTAATGTCCCCTTAGGGAAGGAAACCTGCCGTCCTTACTCAGTCTGGGCCTATATTAATGATGTTCATCTATAAATTATAAGGTAGCGAATTTTCTTTTTGCATTGTCTCTAAATCATCAGAGTTCACTGAAGCATTTGAAAACTAAATTAGTGCTGCATGGTGGACAACAGATTATACACGATATACGACCACAGACACGGGTAATTCTGTGACAGCTGTGTCCTATTTCCAGGTTATTTTAACAGATTACGGAAAAATTTACCACAATATAATGACACACTTTAATGATACCATCAAATGTCAGAGAGTGACTCCAGTCCCACGCCAACGTGGTTGAGACTTAACTGCCCTCTGAAGTGGCCCCTCGGTTACCACCACCTTCTGACAGGAAACTAAGGACGGGTGATAAATGCCGGCCTTGCCAGCCACGCCCACATCCCCCAGAATGAGTATTACAAAAAAAAATGTTCCATTTCTTTTAGCTATCTTGCAACGCCTCTTCATGAGATCACCTCCCAAACGCCTCAAGATAATCGGAGGAGGAGAAGCACTTACCTGAACCTCGACCTCTGACATTGATGTGAAGGAAGTGATATAAGAATGCGCCATGGATCCAAATAATGGGATTCCATACAGCTTCCCAGCCAGTACGTTACTTGTACCATCGAACCCTGCAGGGGCAACAGGCACAAATAAAAACAAAAAAAAAACACGCACATTTTTAAAAATGAGTTTCCCATTTTCTCCCCTGAAGACGATGACTCCTTGTTCGGACGTTGTGCCAGGGATGGCGAATGGTCTCGGGCCATTTGACCACGGAGGGCCATCAAAGCTCAGCCTGGGTCTGTCCGCACCTGACATCCAGGAACCCTGAAGGGTTTTCTTCGCCCCACCCCCACCCCTCGCGAATAGGTGCCGGGGGGTAATTGAAGCACCCTTACCAACATGCCAGGTGAGAACGTCCTGTCTCATAACATCCAGCGGGAATTCCCATCCAGACGGAGTGAGCACAGGCTGAGTGGGGGGGATTCCAGCCGCTGATTCAGACGGGTTGGGCTCGGGTCCGACTCCAGACTTTCCCGGCAGATTGTGAATATTAAGTATCTCAATGTTCCATCGATAACTGTCCGTCCATTGTGTTCTGCCCGAGGGCAGGTCTTAACTCAGTCTCACGCATGAGATTCTTGAGCTACTTACTGGGGAACAGTAGCTGAGGTGGATTCCCGTTGCCTCCCTCACGAATTTTATCTTTGGAGTACCTACTCCTGGAAAGGCTGCAACCAAGTAAAGAGCCCCACCTACTCTTACAATGTGGGGCCTTGGGGGGGGGCAGGGGGGGGTGCAGACATCCGCACCCATCGGGCACAAATACCCCCCCACTGGACATCAACCCAGTATTCAGAGCTGGCGCTCGGTCTCCACCGGGACTGTCTGGAGTGGGACTCGAACCCTTCACCATCTGATTCAGAGGCTGGAATACTACCACTGAGCCAGTGGTCACTCTGTCCAGACGTGAGTATCAACCCAGTGTTTATTCTGGTCTCCACATGCCGGGGCTGTCTAGAGTGGGACTCGAACCCTTCACCATCTGATTCAGAGGCGGGAATGCTACCACTGAGCCAAAGGCTCGCTCCTTCCCATCGAGATAAGTATCTTGAAATCCCTTTAGCGGAGGTAAAGTAGGGCTCTCCCACAATAACACTATCCCTTTAAGTATCTTTTTTTAAGTGTTAATTCTCACTTGAGGCAATCGTCAAAATGCACCAGATCTCGACCCAGTTTACAGTGCGATTCCTTCCCCCACATTCACCGCCTGATGGTACGGCTGCTGAACTAAAAATAAAACCTTGCACGACTCTCTCTGGTACCTCAGAGGAGCAGAGTTTTCATTCTCCCTGAGTGGATTGAGATTGGCGGTGGCTTTGGGATTGGGAATTAGGTTGCTATTGGGTTTGGAGCTGGAATTTAGATTGTCATTGGGTTAGTACTGGGGTTGGCATTGGCATTAGGATTTAAATTGGGATTGGAGTTAGTGTTAGGATTTAGGTTTATATTGGGATTAGGGCTGGGGTTGGGATTTGGGATGGGACTGTCAGTTGTCAGGCTTGTGATAGGGGTTAGTATTGGGATTGGGGTTAGTATTGGGATTTGGGTTAGTATTGGGATTTAGGTTTATATTGGGATTAGGGCTGGGGTTGGGATTTGGGATGGGACTGTCAGTTGTCAGGCTTGTGATAGGGGTTAGTATTGGGATTGGGGTTAGTATTGGGATTAGGGTTAGTATTGGGATTGGGGTTAATATTGGGATTGGGGTTAATATTGGGATTTAGGTTTATATTGGGATTAGGGCTGGGGTTGGGATTTGGGATGGGACTGTCAGTTGTCAGGCTTGTGATAGGGGTTAGTATTGAGATTTGGGTTAGTATTGGGATTGGGGTTAGTATTGGGATTGGGGTTAATATTGGGATTGGGGTTAGTATTGGGATTGGGGTTAGTATTGGGATTGGGGTTAATATTGGGATTGGGGTTAGTATTGGGATTGGGGTTAATATTGGGATTTAGGTTGCTGTTGGGATTGGGTTTTGGGCTGGGTCTGTCAATTGTCAGGCTTGGGATTGTGGTTAGTATTGGGTTAGGGTTAGGATTGGGATTTAGAATAGGATTGGATTGGAGGGTTGGGATTAGATTTGGCAGGATTAGGATTTAGGTTGGGATTGGGGTTGGTATTGGGACTAGGAGTGCAGTTGAGATTGGGACTGGGATTTAGATTGGGTGTGAGTTGTTACTGTGATTGGGGTTGGAGTTGGAATTAGGATTGGGGGTGTACCATCACCTTTGGCCCCCGCTATAAACTCCAACGACTCCACACCCCCTCCCCAGTCACTGACCCAGGCTGAATCAGACTATTCAACCCCAAACTGAACTTCCAACCCCATGCCTATCTACAGCTTCATGACATCATCTGCCTCCACCACTGCCTCAGCCCATCTGCCGCTAAACTCTCATCCATGCCTTTGTCACCTCCAGACTCGACTATTCCAATACTCTCCCGCCAGCCTCCAATCTTTCACCATCCGTAAACATCACCTCATCCAAAACTCTGCTGCCCGTATCCTAACCCGCACTGAGATCTGCTTGACCATCACCCTTGTCCTCACTGACCCACATTGGCTCCCGGTCACCCAACACTTCAAATTTAAAATTCTCATTCTCATGTTTAAATCCCTCCATGGCCTCGCCCCTCCCTAACTCTGTAACCTCCTCCAGCCCTACAATCCTCCCAAACTCTCTGTTTCTCTCACTCCAGCCTCTTGTGCGCCTTCTCCTCCCTTTGCCCCAACATTGGCGGCCGTGCCTTCAGCCGTCTAGGTCCCACATTCTGGAATTCCCTCCCTAAACCTCTCCACCTCCCTTTCCTCCTTTAAGGTCCTACTTAAAAACCCAGCTCTTTGACCAATCCTTTGGTCACCCCACCTGATCTTTCCTTCTTTGGCTTAGCATTCATTTAAAAAAAAACATTTTTGAGTACGACTCTGTGAAGCACCTTGGGATACTTTTCTACATTGAAAGCACTTTATCAATGCAAATTATTATTTTTTTTAAAAAGAGTTGGGGTTGGGATTGGGAATTGGTTTGGGATTGGGAATGGGTTGGGATTGGGAATTGGTTTGGGATTGGGAATTGGGAAATGGTTTGGGATTGGGAATTGGTTTTGGGATTGGGGCTCCCAGGTGAGAATAGAAAGTTTGAACATCCACTGCATCAGACAGACTCATACAAGGCTCTGAAAACAATTCAGGCAATTCCCATCACATCTGCCTGATTAATCCCTCTCCAATATTTAGAGAACTTCCATCAATGTGTGAATTATCCACTAGATGATACAATTCTTACATCGGATGTACAGCACAGGAACAGGCCATTCGGCCCAACAGGTTCATGCCGGTGTTTATGCTCCACACGAGCCTCCTCCCGCCCTTCTTCATCTAATTCAAGAACTCTACTTGCCAAAAAAAACAGCCATGGACAACTAAAGAGGCAAGGGACAGTATAAGACATAAAGAAAGGGCATACAAAAAGGCAAAAAATGGCACAGATCCTGGCGAATGGGAAAGATACAAAGATCAACAAAGGGTCACAAAACAGATAGTAAGAGCTACAAAAAGAGAGTATGAAAAGAAACTTGCAAGGGATATCAAAACCAATACGAAGAACTTTTATAGTTACATTAGGAAAAAGAGGGTGGTCAGGAGCAATGTTGGCCCCTTAAAAACTGAAAGTGGGCATATTGTCATTGACAATGGGGAAATGGCGAACATGTTGAATAATTACTTTGCGTCAGTATTTACAGTAGAAAAAGAGGATAGCATGCCGGAAATCCTAAGAAAACTAATATTGAATCGGGGACAGGGACTGGATAAAATTAACATAAGTAAAGCAACAGTAATGAAGAAAATAATAGCACTAAAGAGTGACAAATCCCCAGGACCAGATGGTTTCCATCCCAGGGTTTTAAAGGAAGTAGGTGAGCACATTGTAGATGCCCTAACTATAATCTTTCAAAGTTCTCTAGATTCAGGAACTGTTCCTCTGGATTGGAAAATTGCACATGTCACTCTGCTTTTTAAGAAAGGAGAGAGAGGGAAACCAGGGAATTATAGACCAGTATGCCTAACATCTGTTGTGGGGAAAATGCTGGAGTCTATAATTAAGGATAGGGTGACTGAACACCTCGAGAATTTTCAGTTAATCAGAGAGAGCCGGCATGGATTTGTGAAAGGTAGGTCGTGCCTGACAAACCTGATTGAATTTTTTGAAGAGGTGTCTAAAGTAGTGGACAGGGGAATGTCAATGGATGTTATTTATATGGACTTCCAGAAGGCATTTGATAAGGTCCCAAATAAGAGACTGTTAGCTAAGAGAGAAGCTCATGGAATCGAGGGAAAAGTATGGACTTGGTTAGGAAGTTGGCTAAGCGAAAGGCGACAGAGAGTAGGGATAATGGGTAGGTACTCATACTGGCAGGATGTGACTAGTGGAGTCCCACAGGGATCTGTCTTGGGGCCTCAATTATTCACAATATTTATTCACGACTTAGATGAAGGCATAGAAAGTCTCATATCTAAGTTTGCCGATGACACAAAGATTGGTGGCATTGTAAGCAGTGTAGATGAAAACATAAAATTACAAAGCGATATTGATAGATTAGGTGAATGGGCAAAACTGTGGCAAATGGAATTCAATGTAGACAAATGTGAGGTCATCCACTTTGGATCAAAAAAGGATTGAACAGGATACTTTCTAAATGGTAAAAAGTTAAAAACAGTGGATGTCCAAAGGGACTTAGGGGTTCAGGTACATAGATCATTGAAGTGTTATGAACAGGTGCAGAAAATAATCAATAAGGCTAATGGAACGCTGGCCTTTATATCTAGAGGACTAGAGTACAAGGGGGCAGAAGTTATGCCGCAGCTATACAAAACCCTGGTTAGACCGCACCTGGAGTACTGTGAGCAGTTCTGGGCACCGCACCTTCGGAAGGACATATTGGCCTTGGAGGGAGTGCAGCGTAGGTTTACTAGAATGATACCTGGAATTCAAGGGTTAAGTTACGAGGAGAGATTGCACAAATTGGGGTTGTATTCTCTAGAGTTTAGAAGGTTAAGGGGTGATCTAATTGAAGTTTATAAGATATTAAGGGGAACAGATAGGGTAGATAGAGAGAAACTATTTCCGCTGGTTGGGGATTCTCGGAGTAGGGGGCACAGTCTAAAAATTAGAGCCAGACCTTTCAGGAGCGAGATTAGAAAACATTTCTGCACACAAAGGGTGGTAGAAGTTTGGAACTCTCTTCCGCAAACGGCAATTGATACTAGCTCAATTGCTAAATTTAAATCTGAGATAGATAGCTTTTTGGCAACCAAAGGTATTAAGGGATATGGGCCAAAGGCAGGTATATGGAGTTAGATCACAGATCAGCCATGATCTTATCAAATGGCGGAGCAGGCTCGAGGGGCTGAATGGCCGACTCCTGTTCCTATGTTCCTATACCCCTATCAACATATCCTTCTATTCCTTTTTCCCTCATGTGTTTATCTAGCTTCCCCTTAAAGGCAATTCTTACACCATCCGAATGGACTGGAGACACTATTCTACGCTCACTGGCCTCACCTCCTATGTACGAATACCTCGATGCCGAGAGACCACCATCTGGGCCCTGTGCTCTCCGCAAACCCATCTCCAAGAGACGTTTCTCTGGTCCTACCGCAAGTCTGAACCTGGCAGCATTGGTGGCCACGAGGCTGTGGAAACAAGGACGTTTATTTGATGGTCACTAAATATTCAACCCTCGTCTCCTGAAGGCGTTGACTCACTCCTAGGGTAACGGGGTTCCATGGGTGCTTCTCACCCTCTGTCACTGGGCCAAGTGACCATCACTCATAGGTGAGTCTTGACACCATGGCCATTTTGACCACAGAGGACGTTCCAGTTGAACCCCATCTTGGGCTGACCCAGCTCCCACGCACTTCCAGCAAAGGTCCATGGATTGCAAGCAGGAGCGGGAATACTGTCTGATTCTTTTCCCACCGTAAACCAGTGGCACTGAGGCCAAAGTGGTGCCCTTGTGAAATGCTGCAGCTAAGAGAAGGTAATTCAGGGCAGGCTAGGGATCAAATAGGGAACCTTCCTCGTCTACACAGCTCAGTAAACTTGCTGAGCTTTTGTCGAGCACTATGAACATTTTTATTATCCAGTACAGTCCAAGACACTGACTGCTGCTGGGATACAGACCATAAGAACATAAAAGCATAAGAAGTAGGCGCAGGAGTAGGCCATACGGCCCTCGACTCTGCTCTGCTATTCAATCAGATCATGCCTGATCTTCTACCTCAATTCCACTTTCCTGCCTGATCCCCATATCCCTTGTACTAAAACTGTACACAGTATTCCAGGTGTGGTCTTACCAGAGCCCTACATAATTGCAGTAACACCTCCTTACTCTTTTACTCCAACCCCCTTGCAATAAAGGCTAACATACCATTTGCCTTCCTAATTGCTTGTTGTACCTGCGTGTTAACTTTCTCTGATTCCTGTACAAGGACATCCAAATCCCTCTGACTACCAACATTTCTTAGTTTCTCACCTTTTAAATAATATTCTGCTTTTCTATTATTCCTACCAAGGTGGATAATTTCACATTTCCCCACATTATACTCCATCTGCCACATTCTCACCCACTCACTTAACCTGTCTATATCCCTTTACAGCCTCTTTGTGTCCTCCTCACAGCTTACTTTCCCACCTAGCTTTGTATCGTCAGCAAACTTGGATACATTACACTCGGTCCCATCATCTAAGTCATTGATATAGATTGTAAATAGCTGAGGCCCAAGCACTGATCCTTGCGGCACCCCACTAGTTACAGCCTGCCAACCTGAAAATGACCCGTTTATTCCTACTCTCTCTTTTCTGTCCATTAACCAATCCTCAATCCAAGCTAATAAATTATCCCCAATCCCATGAGCCCTAATTTTGTGTGGCACCTTATCGAATGGCTTTTGAAAATCCAAATATACAACATCCACTGGTTCCCCTTTATCTACCCTGCTAGTTACAACCTCAAAAAATTCTAATAGATTAGTCAAATACAATTTCCCTTTCATAAAACCGTGTTGACTCTGCCTAATCATATTATGATTTTCTAAGTGCCCTGTTACTACGTCCTTATAATGGATTCCAGCATTTTCCCGACGACTGATGTCAGGCTAACTGGCCTGTAGTTCCCTGTTTTCTCTCTTCCTCCTTTCTTGAATAGCGGGGTCACATTTGCTACCATTCAATCCACTGGGACCGTTCTAGAATCTAGAGAATTCTGGAAGATCAAAACCAATGCATCCACTATCTCTGCAGCCACCTCTTTTAGAACCTTCAGATGTAGGCCATCAGGTCCAGGGGATTTATCGACTTTTGGTCCCATTACTTTCTCCAGTACTTTTTTTTTACTAATATTAATTACTTTAAGTTCCTCACTCTCATTAGTCCCTTGGTTTCCCACTATATTCGGTGTGTTTTTTGTGTCTTCTACTGTGAAGACAGATACAAAATATCTGTTTACTGTCTCTCCAATTTCCTTATTCCCCATTATAATTTCTCCTGTGCGGACTACACAGTGTGCTGAGAGTTCGGTAAGTGTGGGAGTTTAAGGGTTAATCTCTTTAAATCTAGTGCATATTGCTTCAACTGTTTAAGATCAATTTAAAAGTTTAAATTTTTAAGTTTCTGTCAGGCTTCAGCAGAGAGCTGCTGTAGCAAGTTAATTGGTTAGCTAGATTCAACTGGTACTTGAAGGTGGGGCAGGCCTGACTCATCTGAGTCTCAACTGTAGAAATACAGGGGCCTGTCAGTGCGGACTACAAGGTGTGCTGAGAGTTCGGTAAGTGTGGGAGTTCGGTGAAGTGGGGGAAGGAGGTGCTGCTTTGCCTTGCTTTTCCGAACTTTTCCTGCAGAGCGGCAGTGGACCTGAGAGTAGAAGACTGAGAATGTGGAATAAAAGCAGCAGCAGACCTGCACCAAGAGACAACGACTGTGCGACATCACAGGTGAGGCAGGAGAGTCCGAGAGGTGAGCAGAGTATAAAAGGGGAGGCCTAGAGCAGGAAGAGAGTCTAGGAGTCTAAGGCAAGTCATGGCAGCACAGCTCGCACCCGTGATATGCTCCTCCTGCACGATGTGGGAAGTCATGGACACTACCAGTGTCCCTGGCGACCATGTGTGCAGGAAGTGTGTCCAGCTGCAGCTACTGGCTAACAGTCTTTCGGAGCTGGAGCTGCGGGTGGACTCACTGTGGAGCATCCGCGATGCTGAGACTATCGTGGATAGCACGTTCAGTGAGGTGGTCACACCGCAGGTAAAGATTACACAGACAGAAAGGAAATGGGTGACCGCCAGGCAGAGTAAAAGGACTAGGCAGGTAGAGCAGGAGTCCCCTGGGGCCATCTCCCTCTCAAACAGATATTCTGCTTTGGATACTGTTGGGGGAGATGGCTTATCAGGGGAAAGCAGCAAGAGCCAGGTTCGGGGCACCACGGGTGGCTCTGCTGCACAGGAGGGGAGGAAGAAGAGTGGCAGGGCTATAGTGATAGGGGATTCAATTGTAAGGGGAACAGATAAGCGTTTCTGCGGCCGCAAACGTGACTCCAGGATGGTATGTTGCCTCCCTGGTGCTAGGGTCAAGGATGTCACGGAGCGGCTGCAGGGCATTCTGGAGGGGGAGGGTGAACAGCCAGTAGTCGTGGTCCATATTGGTACCAACGACATAGGTAAAAAAAGGGATGAGGTCCTGCAAGGTGAATTTAAGGAGTTAGGAGATAAATTAAAAAGCAGGACTTCAAAGGTAGTGATCTCAGGATTACTACCGGTGGCTAAGGCAAACGTAGGTCCTTTAGAGGATGAGACCGGGAAATTAATGGTGGGAAACATGGAGATGGCAAAAATGCTGAACAAATATTTTGTTTCAGTCTTTACGGTAGAGGACACTAAGAATATCCCAACACTGGACAAACAGGGGGCTCTAGGGGGGGAGGAGCTAAATACGATTAAAATCACTAAGGAATTGGTACTCAGTAAATTAATGGGACTCAAGGCGGATAAATCCCCTGGACCTGATGGCTTCCATCCTAGGGTCTTGAGGGAAGTGGCAGTAGGGATTGTGGATGCTTTGGTAATAATTTTCCAAAATTCTCTGGACTCGGCAAAGGTCCCGGCAGATTGGAAAACTGCCAATGTAACACCCTTATTTAAAAAGGGTAGTAGGCAGAAGGCTGGAAATTATAGACCAGTTAGCTTAACATCTGTGGTGGGTAAAATTTTGGAGTCTATTATTAAGGAGACAGTAGCAGAACATTTGGATAAACATAATTTAATAGGACAAAGTCAGCATGGCTTTACAAAGGGGAAGTCATGTCTGACAAATTTGCTTGAGTTCTTTGAGGATATAACGTACAGGGTGGATAAAGGGGAACCAGTGGACGTAGTGTATTTGGACTTCCAGTAGGCATTCGACAAGGTGCCACATAAAAGATTATTGCTCAAGATAAAGAATCACTGGATTGGGGGTAATATTCTGGCATGGGTGGAGGATTGGTTATCTAACAGGAAGCAGAGAGTTGGGATAAATGGTACATTCTTGGACTGGCAACCTGTAGCCAGTGGTGTTCCGCAGGGGTCGGTGCTGGGTCCCCAACTCTTTACAATCTATATTAACGATTTGGAGGAGGGGACCGAGTGTAACATATCAAAGTTTGCAGATGATACAAAGATGGGAGGGAAAGTAGAGAGTGAGGAGGACATAAAAAACCTACAAGGGGATATAGACAGGCTGGGTGAGTGGGCGGAGATTTGGCAGATGCAATACAATATTGGAAAATGTGAGGTTATGCACTATGGCAGGAAAAATCGGAGAGCAAGTTATTATCTTAATGGCGAGAAACTGGAAAGTACTGCAGTACAAAGGGATCTGGGGGTCCTAGTGCAAGAAAATCAAAAAGTTAATTTGCAGGTGCAGCAGGTGATCAAGAAGGCCAACGGAATGTTGGATTTTATTGCTAGGGGGATAGAATATAAAAACAGGGAGGTATTGCTGCAGTTATATAAGGTATTGGTGAGACCGCACCTGGAATACTGCATACAGTTTTGGTCTCCATACTTAAGAAAAGACATACTTGCTCTCGAGGCAGTACAAAGAAGGTTCACTCGGTTAATCCCGGGGATGAGGGGGCGGACATATGAGGAGAGGTTGAGTAGATTGGGACTCTACTCATTGGAGTTCAGAAGAATGAGAGGCGATCTTATTGAAACATATAAGATTGTGAAGGGGCTTGATCGGGTGGATGCGGTAAGGATGTTCCCAAGGATGGGTGAAACTAGAACTAGGGGGCATAATCTTAGAATAAGGGGCTGCTCTTTCAAAACTGAGATGAGGAGAAACTTCTTCACTCAGAGGGTGGTAGGTCTGTGGAATTTGCTGCCCCAGGAAGCTGTGGAAGCTACATCATTGAATAAATTTAAAACAGAAATAGACAGTTTCCTAGAAGTAAAGGGAATTAGGGGTTACGGGGAGCGGGCAGGAAATTGGACATGAATTTAGATTTGAGGTTAGGATCAGATCAGCCATGATCTTATTGAATGGCGGAGCAGGCTCGAGGGGCCGATTGGCTTACTCCTGCTCCTATTTCTTATGTTCTTATGTCTCAGCCTCTAAGGGACCAACGTTGACTTTTGCTACTCTCTTCCTTTTTACATACTGTAGAAGCTCTTACAATCTGTATGTGTATTTCTTGCTAGTTTACTCTCGTATTCTGTTTCCTCCCTTTTTATCAATTTCTTGGTCATCCTTTGCTGATTTCTAAAACCCTCCCAATCCTCAGGCTTACTACTCTTTTTGGCAACATTGCAAGCCTCTTCTTTTAATCTAATACTATTCTTAATTTTTCTGGTTAGCCACGGTTGGATCATTTTCCCCCTGGAGTATTAATTCCTCAAGGGAATGTATATTTGTTGAGAATTATGAATCATTTATTTAAATGTTCGCCATTGTTTATCTACCGTCATATCTTTTAATCTAATTTCCCAATCTGCCTTAGCCAACTTGTCACTCATACTTACATAATTGGCTTTGTTTAAATTTAAGACCCTAGTTTCAGACTTAACTACATCACTCTCAAACTCAATATGAAATTCTATCATATTATGATCACTCTACCCCAGAGGATCCTTAACTAGAAGATTACTAATTAACCCTGTCTCATTACACAATACTAGATCTAAAATAGTCTGTTCACTGGTTGGTTCCTCGACATATTGTTCTAGAAAACTGTCTCAAAAGCATTTCATGAAGCATTCCCCAAACTACTTTTGTCAACTTGGTTTGCCAGGGCACTGACTGGTGCGGGGATACGGTCCGGGACACTGACTGGTGCCGGGATACGGTCCGGGACACTGACTGGTGCAGGGATACGGTCCAAGGCACCGACTGGTGCAGGGATACGGTCCGGGACACTGACTGGTGCAGGGATACGGTCCAAGGCACCGACTGGTGCGGGGATACGGTCCAAGGCACTGACTGGTGCCGGGATACGGTCCGGGACACTGACTGGTGCGGGGATACGGTCCAAGGCACTGACTGGTGCCGGGATACGGTCCGGGACACTGACTGGTGCCGGGATACGGTCCAAGGCACTGACTGGTGCCGGGATACGGTCCGGGACACTGACTGGTGCGGGGATACGGTACAAGGCACTGACTGGTGCAGGGATACGGTCCAAGGCACTGACTGGTGCCGGGATACGGTCCAAGGCACTGACTGGTGCAGGGATACGGTCCAAGGCACTGACTGGTGCAGGGATACGGTCCAAGGCACTGACTGGTGCCAGGATACGGTCCGGGGCACTGACTGGTGCAGGGATACGGTCCGGGGCACTGACTGGTGCCGGGATACGGTCCGGGACACTGACTGGTGCGGGGATACGGTCCGGGACACTGACTGGTGCGGGGATACGGTCCGGGACACTGACTGGTGCGGGGATACGGTCCGGGACACTGACTGGTGCCGGGATACGGTCCGGGACACTGACTGGTGCCGGGATACGGTCCAAGGCACTGACTGGTGCGGGGATACGGTCCGGGGCACTGACTGGTGCCGGGATACGGTCCGGGGCACTGACTGGTGCGGGGATACGGTCCGGGGCACTGACTGGTGCGGGGATACGGTCCGGGACACTGACTGGTGCGGGGATACGGTCCGGGACACTGACTGGTGCGGGGATACGGTCCGGGGCACTGACTGGTGCGGGGATACGGTCCGGGGCACTGACTGGTGCGGGGATACGGTCTGGGACACTGACTGGTGCCGGGATACGGTCCGGGACACTGACTGGTGCGGGGATACGGTCCGGGGCACTGACTGGTGCGGGGATACGGTCCGGGGCACTGACTGGTGCGGGGATACGGTCCGGGGCACTGACTGGTGTGGGGATACGGTCCGGGACACTGACTGGTGCAGGGATACGGTCTGGGACACTGACTGGTGCCGGGATACGGTCCGGGACACTGACTGGTGCCGGGATACGGTCCGGGGCACTGACTGGTGCGGGGATACGGTCCGGGGCACTGACTGGTGCGGGGATACGGTCCAAGGCACCGACTGGTGCGGGGATACGGTCCAAGGCACTGACTGGTGCCGGGATACGGTCCGGGACACTGACTGGTGCCGGGATACGGTCCAGGACACTGACTGGTGCAGGGATACGGTCCAAGGCACTGACTGGTGCCAGGATACGGTCCGGGACACTGACTGGTGCCGGGATACGGTCCGGGACACTGACTGGTGCCGGGATACGGTCCGGGACACTGACTGGTGCCGGGATACGGTCCGGGACACTGACTGGTGCCGGGATACGGTCCAAGGCACTGACTGGTGCCGGGATACGGTCCAAGGCACTGACTGGTGCAGGGATACGGTCCGGGACACTGACTGGTGCCGGGATACGGTCCAAGGCACTGACTGGTGCGGGGATACGGTCCGGGACACTGACTGGTGCGGGGATACGGTCCAAGGCACTGACTGGTGCGGGGATACGGTCCGGGACACTGACTGGTGCCGGGATACGGTCCGGGACACCGACTGGTGCCGGGATACGGTCCAAGGCACTGACTGGTGCGGGGATACGGTCCGGGACACTGACTGGTGCCGGGATACGGTCCGGGACACTGACTGGTGCCGGGATACGGTCCGGGACACTGACTGGTGCCGGGATACGGTCTGGGACACTGACTGGTGCCGGGATACGGTCTGGGACACTGACTGGTGCCGGGATACGGTCTGGGACACTGACTGGTGCCGGGATACGGTCTGGGACACTGACTGGTGCCGGGATACGGTCTGGGACACTGACTGGTGCGGGGATACGGTCTGGGACACTGACTGGTGCCGGGATACGGTCTGGGACACTGACTGGTGCCGGGATATGGTCTGGGACACTGACTGGTGCCGGGATACGGTCCGGGACACTGACTGGTGCAGGGATACGGTCCAAGGCACCGACTGGTGCCGGGATACGGTCCGGGACACTGACTGGTGCAGGGATACGGTCCAAGGCACCGACTGGTGCCGGGATACGGTCCAAGGCACTGACTGGTGCCGGGATACGGTCTGGGACACTGACTGGTGCCGGGATACGGTCTGGGACACTGACTGGTGCCGGGATACGGTCCGGGACACTGACTGGTGCCGGGATACGGTCTGGGACACTGACTGGTGCGGGGATACGGTCCGGGACACTGACTGGTGCCGGGATACGGTCCAAGGCACCGACTGGTGCAGGGATACGGTCCAAGGCACTGACTGGTGCCGGGATACGGTCTGGGACACTGACTGGTGCGGGGATACGGTCCGGGACACTGACTGGTGCCGGGATACGGTCTGGGACACTGACTGGTGCGGGGATACGGTCCGGGACACTGACTGGTGCCGGGATACGGTCCAAGGCACCGACTGGTGCAGGGATACGGTCCGGGACACTGACTGGTGCGGGGATACGGTCCAGGACACTGACTGGTGCGGGGATACGGTCCAGGACACTGACTGGTGCCGGGATACGGTCCAAGGCACCGACTGGTGCCGGGATACGGTCCGGGGCACTGACTGGTGCCAGGATACGGTCCAACATGTCGAGAACCTCACACACCTGCCAAATAGTGACAAGGAGGATGTACCTGGGCGAGGTAACAGGGCTGGCTGAGATCCACGTGACCAGGTGTCCGAGTGACCAAAACCCAGGGACAGTCAGCGACTTCAGGACAAAATGGGGGGAAAAAAATCAAAAACATGAATAAAGAAGGGAAGCTTCTCACCTGGCATAGTTCACCAAAGTGAGCAGTGGGGTTTCCAGTAACTGAACAATGGCCAGAGGTCCCTCGACTACGAGCAGAGCAACCTGGAGGGAGAAATTCACACATAAACACTCATCACACTGTCCTACAGAGAGAGAGAGGTTCACACATTAACACTCATCACACTGTCCTACAGAGAGAGGTTCACACATTAACACTCATCACACAGACCTACAGAGAGAGAGGTTCACACATTAACACTCATCACACAGACCGACAGAGAGAGGTTCACACATTAACACTCATCACACAGACCTACAGAGAGAGAGAGGTTCACACATTAACACTCATCACACTGTCCTAGAGAGAGAGAGAGGTTCACACATTAACACTCATCACACTGTCCTACAGAGAGAGAGGTTCACACATTAACACTCATCACACTGTCCTACAGAGAGAGAGGTTCACACATTAACACTCATCACACTGTCCTACAGAGAGAGAGAGAGGTTCACACATTAACACTCATCACACAGACCTACAGAGAGTGAGAGAGGTTCACACATTAACACTCATCACACAGACCTACAGAGAGTGAGAGAGGTTCACACATTAACACTCATCACACAGACCTACAGAGAGTGAGAGAGGTTCACACATTAACACTCATCACACAGACCTACAGAGAGTGAGAGAGGTTCACACATTAACACTCATCACACAGACCTACAGAGAGAGAGAGAGGTTCACACATTAACACTCATCACACAGACCTACAGAGAGAGAGGTTCACACATTAACACTCATCACACTGTCCGACAGAGAGAGAGAGGTTCACACATTAACACTCATCACACTGTCCTACAGAGAGAGAGAGGTTCACACATTAACACTCATCACACTGTCCTACAGAGAGAGAGAGGTTCACACATTAACACCCATCACACTGTCCGACAGAGAGAGAGAGGTTCACACATTAACACTCATCACACTGTCCGACAGAGAGAGAGAGGTTCACACATTAACACTCATCACACTGTCCTACAGAGAGAGAGAGAGGTTCACACATTAACACCCATCACACTGTCCTACAGAGAGAGAGAGAGGTTCACACATTAACACTCATCACACAGACCTACAGAGAGAGAGAGGTTCACACATTAACACCCATCACACTGTCCTACAGAGAGAGAGAGAGGTTCACACATTAACACTCATCACACTGTCCTACAGAGAGAGAGAGGTTCACACATTAACACTCATCACACTGTCCTACAGAGAGAGAGAGGTTCACACATTAACACTCATCACACTGTCCTACAGAGAGAGAGAGGTTCACACATTAACACTCATCACACAGTCCTACAGAGAGAGAGAGGTTCACACATTAACACTCATCACACTGTCCGACAGAGAGAGAGAGGTTCACACATTAACGCTCATCACACTGTCCTACAGAGAGAGAGAGAGGTTCACACATTAACACTCATCACACAGTCCTACAGAGAGAGAGAGGTTCACACATTAACACTCATCACACTGTCCGACAGAGAGAGAGAGGTTCACACATTAACACTCATCACACTGTCCGACAGAGAGAGAGAGGTTCACACATTAACACTCATCACACAGACCGACAGAGAGAGAGAGGTTCACACATTAACACTCATCACACAGACCTACAGAGAGAGAGAGGTTCACACATTAACACTCATCACACTGTCCTACAGAGAGAGAGAGAGAGGTTCACACATTAACACTCATCACACAGACCTACAGAGAGAGAGAGAGGTTCACACATTAACACTCATCACACAGACCTACAGAGAGAGAGAGAGGTTCACACATTAACACTCATCACACTGTCCTACAGAGAGAGAGAGGTTCACACATTAACACTCATCACACTGTCCTACAGAGAGAGAGAGGTTCACACATTAACACTCATCACACTGTCCTACAGAGAGAGAGAGAGCTTCACACATTAACACTCATCACACAGACCTACAGAGAGAGAGAGAGGTTCACACATTAACACTCATCACACTGTCCTACAGAGAGAGAGAGGTTCACACATTAACACTCATCACACTGTCCTACAGAGAGAGAGAGAGCTTCACACATTAACACTCATCACACAGACCAACAGAGAGAGAGAGAGGTTCACACATTAACACTCATCACACTGTCCTACAGAGAGAGAGAGAGGTTCACACATTAACACCCATCACACTGTCCTACAGAGAGAGAGAGGTTCACACATTAACACCCATCACACTGTCCTACAGAGAGAGAGAGAGGTTCACACATTAACACTCATCACACAGACCTACAGAGAGAGAGAGGTTCACACATTAACACCCATCACACTGTCCTACAGAGAGAGAGAGAGGTTCACACATTAACACTCATCACACTGTCCTACAGAGAGAGAGAGGTTCACACATTAACACTCATCACACTGTCCTACAGAGAGAGAGAGGTTCACACATTAACACTCATCACACTGTCCTACAGAGAGAGAGAGGTTCACACATTAACACTCATCACACAGTCCTACAGAGAGAGAGAGGTTCACACATTAACACTCATCACACTGTCCGACAGAGAGAGAGAGGTTCACACATTAACACTCATCACACTGTCCTACAGAGAGAGAGAGAGGTTCACACATTAACACTCATCACACAGTCCTACAGAGAGAGAGAGGTTCACACATTAACACTCATCACACTGTCCGACAGAGAGAGAGAGGTTCACACATTAACACTCATCACACTGTCCGACAGAGAGAGAGAGGTTCACACATTAACACTCATCACACAGACCGACAGAGAGAGAGAGGTTCACACATTAACACTCATCACACAGACCTACAGAGAGAGAGAGGTTCACACATTAACACTCATCACACTGTCCTACAGAGAGAGAGAGAGAGGTTCACACATTAACACTCATCACACAGACCTACAGAGAGAGAGAGAGGTTCACACATTAACACTCATCACACAGACCTACAGAGAGAGAGAGAGGTTCACACATTAACACTCATCACACAGACCTACAGAGAGAGAGAGAGGTTCACACATTAACACTCATCACACTGTCCTACAGAGAGAGAGAGGTTCACACATTAACACTCATCACACTGTCCTACAGAGAGAGAGAGGTTCACACATTAACACTCATCACACTGTCCTACAGAGAGAGAGAGAGCTTCACACATTAACACTCATCACACAGACCTACAGAGAGAGAGAGAGGTTCACACATTAACACTCATCACACTGTCCTACAGAGAGAGAGAGGTTCACACATTAACACTCATCACACTGTCCTACAGAGAGAGAGAGAGCTTCACACATTAACACTCATCACACAGACCAACAGAGAGAGAGAGAGGTTCACACATTAACACTCATCACACTGTCCTACAGAGAGAGAGAGAGTTTCACACATTAACACTCATCACACAGACCTACAGAGAGAGAGAGAGGTTCACACATTAACACCCATCACACTGTCCTACAGAGAGAGAGAGAGTTTCACACATTAACACTCATCACACTGTCCTACAGAGAGAGAGAGAGGTTCACACATTAACACTCATCACACAGACCTACAGAGAGAGAGAGGTTCACACATTAACACTCATCACACTGTCCTACAGAGAGAGAGAGAGGTTCACACATTAACACTCATCACACAGACCTACAGAGAGAGAGAGAGGTTCACACATTAATACTCATCACACAGACCTACAGAGAGAGAGAGGTTCACACATTAACACTCATCACACAGACCTACAGAGAGAGAGAGAGGTTCACACATTAACACTCATCACACAGACCTACAGAGAGAGAGAGGTTCACACATTAACACTCATCACACTGTCCTACAGAGAGAGAGAGAGGTTCACACATTAACACTCATCACACAGACCTACAGAGAGAGAGAGGTTCACACATTAACACTCATCACACTGTCCTACAGAGAGAGAGAGAGGTTCACACATTAACACTCATCACACAGACCTACAGAGAGAGAGAGAGGTTCACACATTAACACTCATCACACAGACCTACAGAGAGAGAGAGGTTCACACATTAACACTCATCACACTGTCCTACAGAGAGAGAGAGGTTCACACATTAACACTCATCACACTGTCCTACAGAGAGAGAGAGGTTCACACATTAACACTCATCACACAGTCCTACAGAGAGAGAGAGGTTCACACATTAACACTCATCACACAGTCCTACAGAGAGAGAGAGGTTCACACATTAACACTCATCACACAGTCCTACAGAGAGAGAGAGGTTCACACATTAACACTCATCACACTGTCCGACAGAGAGAGAGAGGTTCACACATTAACACTCATCACACAGTCCTACAGAGAGAGAGAGGTTCACACATTAACACTCATCACACAGTCCTACAGAGAGAGAGAGGTTCACACATTAACACTCATCACACAGACCTACAGAGAGAGAGAGGTTCACACATTAACACTCATCACACAGTCCTACAGAGAGAGAGAGGTTCACACATTAACACTCATCACACTGTCCGACAGAGAGAGAGAGGTTCACACATTAACACTCATCACACTGTCCTACAGAGAGAGAGAGGTTCACACATTAACACTCATCACACTGTCCGACAGAGAGAGAGAGGTTCACACATTAACACTCATCACACAGTCCTACAGAGAGAGAGAGGTTCACACATTAACACTCATCACACAGACCTACAGAGAGAGAGAGGTTCACACATTAACACTCATCACACAGACCTACAGAGAGAGAGAGGTTCACACATTAACACTCATCACACAGACCTGCAGAGAGAGAGAGGTTCACACATTAACACTCATCACACTGTCCTACAGAGAGAGAGAGGTTCACACATTAACACTCATCACACAGACCTGCAGAGAGAGAGAGGTTCACACATTAACACTCATCACACTGTCCTACAGAGAGAGAGAGGTTCACACATTAACACCCATCACACTGTCCTACAGAGAGAGAGAGGTTCACACATTAACACCCATCACACTGTCCTACAGAGAGAGAGAGGTTCACACATTAACACTCATCACACTGTCCTACAGAGAGAGAGAGGTTCACACATTAACACTCATCACACAGACCTACAGAGAGAGAGAGAGGTTCACACATTAACACTCATCACACAGACCTACAGAGAGAGAGAGAGGTTCACACATTAACACTCATCACACTGTCCTACAGATAGAGAGAGAGGTTCACACATTAACACTCATCACACAGACCTACAGAGAGAGAGAGAGGTTCACACATTAACACTCATCACACAGACCTACAGAGAGAGAGAGAGGTTCACACATTAACACCCATCACACTGTCCCACAGAGAGAGAGAGGTTCACACATTAACACTCATCACACTGTCCTACAGAGAGAGAGAGGTTCACACATTAACACTCATCACACTGTCCTACAGAGAGAGAGAGAGAGGTTCACACATTAACACTCATCACACTGTCCGACAGAGAGAGAGAGGTTCACACATTAACACTCATCACACTGTCCTACAGAGAGAGAGAGGTTCACACATTAACACTCATCACACTGTCCGACAGAGAGAGAGAGAGGTTCACACATTAACACTCATCACACTGTCCGACAGAGAGAGAGAGGTTCACACATTAACACTCATCACACTGTCCTACAGAGAGAGAGAGGTTCACACATTAACACTCATCACACTGTCCGACAGAGAGAGAGAGAGGTTCACACATTAACACTCATCACACTGTCCGACAGAGAGAGAGAGGTTCACACATTTACACTCATCACACTGTCCTACAGAGAGAGAGAGGTTCACACATTAACACCCATCACACTGTCCCACAGAGAGAGAGAGGTTCACACATTAACACCCATCACACTGTCCCACAGAGAGAGAGAGGTTCACACATTAACACTCATCACACTGTCCGACAGAGAGAGAGAGAGGTTCACACATTAACACTCATCACACTGTCCTACAGAGAGAGAGAGGTTCACACATTAACACTCATCACACTGTCCTACAGAGAGAGAGAGGTTCACACATTAACACTCATCACACTGTCCGACAGAGAGAGAGAGGTTCACACATTAACACTCATCACACTGTCCGACAGAGAGAGAGAGGTTCACACATTAACACTCATCACACTGTCCTACAGAGAGAGAGAGGTTCACACATTAACACTCATCACACTGTCCTACAGAGAGAGAGAGGTTCACACATTAACACTCATCACACTGTCCTACAGAGAGAGAGAGGTTCACACATTAACACCCATCACACTGTCCTACAGAGAGAGAGAGGTTCACACATTAACACCCATCACACTGTCCTACAGAGAGAGAGAGGTTCACACATTAACACTCATCACACTGTCCTACAGAGAGAGAGAGGTTCACACATTAACACTCATCACACAGACCTACAGAGAGAGAGGTTCACACATTAACACTCATCACACAGACCTACAGAGAGAGAGAGAGGTTCACACATTAACACTCATCACACTGTCCTACAGAGAGAGAGAGGTTCACACATTAACACTCATCACACAGACCTACAGAGAGAGAGAGAGGTTCACACATTAACACTCATCACACAGACCGACAGAGAGAGAGAGGTTCACACATTAACACTCATCACACAGACCGACAGAGAGAGAGAGGTTCACACATTAACACTCATCACACTGTCCTACAGAGAGAGAGAGGTTCACACATTAACACTCATCACACAGACCTACAGAGAGAGAGAGAGGTTCACACATTAACACTCATCACACAGACCGACAGAGAGAGAGAGGTTCACACATTAACACTCATCACACTGTCCTACAGAGAGAGAGAGGTTCACACATTAACACTCATCACACTGTCCTACAGAGAGAGAGAGGTTCACACATTAACACTCATCACACAGACCTACAGAGAGAGAGAGAGGTTCACACATTAACACTCATCACACAAACCGACAGAGAGAGAGAGGTTCACACATTAACACTCATCACACAGACCGACAGAGAGAGAGAGGTTCACACATTAACACTCATCACACTGTCCTACAGAGAGAGAGAGGTTCACACATTAACACTCATCACACTGTCCTACAGAGAGAGAGAGGTTCACACATTAACACTCATCACACTGTCCGACAGAGAGAGGGAGGTTCACACATTAACACTCATCACACTGTCCTACAGAGAGAGAGAGGTTCACACATTAACACTCATCACACTGTCCTACAGAGAGAGAGAGAGAGGTTCACACATTAACACTCATCACACTGTCCTACAGAGAGAGGTTCACACATTAACACTCATCACACTGTCCTACAGAGAGAGAGAGAGCTTCACACATTAACACTCATCACACAGACCTACGGAGAGAGAGAGAGGTTCACACATTAACACTCATCACACTGTCCTACAGAGAGAGAGAGAGTTTCACACATTAACACTCATCACACAGACCTACAGAGAGAGAGAGGTTCACACATTAACACCCATCACACTGTCCGACAGAGAGAGAGAGAGTTTCACACATTAACACTCATCACACTGTCCTACAGAGAGAGAGAGAGGTTCACACATTAACACTCATCACACAGACCTACAGAGAGAGAGAGGTTCACACATTAACACTCATCACACTGTCCTACAGAGAGAGAGAGAGGTTCACACATTAACACTCATCACACTGTCCTACAGAGAGAGAGAGAGCTTCACACATTAACACTCATCACACAGACCTACGGAGAGAGAGAGAGGTTCACACATTAACACTCATCACACTGTCCTACAGAGAGAGAGAGAGGTTCACACATTAACACTCATCACACTGTCCCACAGAGAGAGAGAGTTTCACACATTAACACTCATCACACAGACCTACAGAGAGAGAGAGAGGTTCACACATTAACACCCATCACACTGTCCTACAGAGAGAGAGAGAGTTTCACACATTAACACTCATCACACTGTCCTACAGAGAGAGAGAGAGGTTCACACATTAACACTCATCACACAGACCTACAGAGAGAGAGAGGTTCACACATTAACACTCATCACACTGTCCTACAGAGAGAGAGAGAGGTTCACACATTAACACTCATCACACAGACCTACAGAGAGAGAGAGAGGTTCACACATTAACACTCATCACACAGACCTACAGAGAGAGAGAGGTTCACACATTAACACTCATCACACTGTCCTACAGAGAGAGAGAGGTTCACACATTAACACTCATCACACTGTCCTACAGAGAGAGAGAGGTTCACACATTAACACTCATCACACAGACCTACAGAGAGAGAGAGGTTCACACATTAACACTCATCACACAGTCCTACAGAGAGAGAGAGGTTCACACATTAACACTCATCACACTGTCCGACAGAGAGAGAGAGGTTCACACATTAACACTCATCACACAGTCCTACAGAGAGAGAGGTTCACACATTAACACTCATCACACTGTCCTACAGAGAGAGACAGGTTCACACATTAACACTCATCACACTGTCCTACAGAGAGAGACAGGTTCACACATTAACACTCATCACACAGACCTACAGAGAGAGAGAGGTTCACACATTAACACTCATCACACAGTCCTACAGAGAGAGAGAGGTTCACACATTAACACTCATCACACTGTCCGACAGAGAGAGAGAGGTTCACACATTAACACTCATCACACTGTCCTACAGAGAGAGAGAGAGGTTCACACATTAACACTCATCACACTGTCCGACAGAGAGAGAGAGGTTCACACATTAACACTCATCACACAGTCCTACAGAGAGAGAGAGGTTCACACATTAACACTCATCACACAGACCTACAGAGAGAGAGAGGTTCACACATTAACACTCATCACACTGTCCTACAGAGAGAGAGAGGTTCACACATTAACACTCATCACATAGACCTGCAGAGAGAGAGAGGTTCACACATTAACACTCATCACACTGTCCTACAGAGAGAGAGAGGTTCACACATTAACACCCATCACACTGTCCTACAGAGAGAGAGAGGTTCACACATTAACACTCATCACACAGACCTACAGAGAGAGAGAGGTTCACACATTAACACTCATCACACAGACCTACAGAGAGAGAGAGAGGTTCACACATTAACACTCATCACACTGTCCCACAGAGAGAGAGAGGTTCACACATTAACACTCATCACACTGTCCTACAGAGAGAGAGAGGTTCACACATTAACACTCATCACACTGTCCTACAGAGAGAGAGAGAGGTTCACACATTAACACTCATCACACTGTCCGACAGAGAGAGAGAGGTTCACACATTAACACCCATCACACTGTCCGACAGAGAGAGAGAGGTTCACACATTAACACTCATCACACTGTCCTACAGAGAGAGAGAGGTTCACACATTAACACTCATCACACAGACCTACAGAGAGAGAGAGAGGTTCACACATTAACACTCATCACACAGACCTACAGAGAGAGAGAGAGGTTCACACATTAACACTCATCACACTGTCCTACAGAGAGAGAGAGGTTCACACATTAACACTCATCACACAGACCTACAGAGAGAGAGAGGTTCACACATTAACACTCATCACACAGACCTACAGAGAGAGAGAGAGGTTCACACATTAACACTCATCACACAGACCTACAGAGAGAGAGAGAGGTTCACACATTAACACTCATCACACTGTCCCACAGAGAGAGAGAGGTTCACACATTAACACCCATCACACTGTCCCACAGAGAGAGAGAGGTTCACACATTAACACTCATCACACTGTCCTACAGAGAGAGAGAGGTTCACACATTAACACTCATCACACTGTCCGACAGAGAGAGAGAGGTTCACACATTAACACTCATCACACAGACCTACAGAGAGAGAGAGAGGTTCACACATTAACACTCATCACACTGTCCGACAGAGAGAGAGAGGTTCACACATTTACACTCATCACACAGACCTACAGAGAGAGAGAGGTTCACACATTAACACTCATCACACTGTCCTACAGAGAGAGAGAGAGGTTCACACATTAACACTCATCACACTGTCCTACAGAGAGAGAGAGAGGTTCACACATTAACACTCATCACACTGTCCGACAGAGAGAGAGAGAGGTTCACACATTAACACTCATCACACTGTCCTACAGAGAGAGAGAGGTTCACACATTAACACTCATCACACAGTCCTACAGAGAGAGAGAGAGGTTCACACATTAACACACATCACACTGTCCGACAGAGAGAGAGAGGTTCACACATTAACACTCATCACACTGTCCTACAGAGAGAGAGAGGTTCACACATTAACACCCATCACACTGTCCCACAGAGAGAGAGAGGTTCACACATTAACACTCATCACACTGTCCTACAGAGAGAGAGAGAGGTTCACACATTAACACTCATCACACTGTCCGACAGAGAGAGAGAGGTTCACACATTAACACTCATCACACTGTCCTACAGAGAGAGAGAGGTTCACACATTAACACCCATCACACTGTCCCACAGAGAGAGAGAGGTTCACACGTTAACACTCATCACACTGTCCTACAGAGAGAGAGAGGTTCACACATTAACACTCATCACACTGTCCGACAGAGAGAGAGAGGTTCACACATTAACACTCATCACACTGTCCTACAGAGAGAGAGAGGTTCACACATTAACACTCATCACACTGTCCGACAGAGAGAGAGAGGTTCACACATTAACACTCATCACACTGTCCGACAGAGAGAGAGAGGTTCACACATTAACACTCATCACACTGTCCTACAGAGAGAGAGAGGTTCACACATTAACACTCATCACACTGTCCTACAGAGAGAGAGAGGTTCACACATTAACACCCATCACACTGTCCCACAGAGAGAGAGAGGTTCACACATTAACACTCATCACACTGTCCTACAGAGAGAGAGAGGTTCACACATTAACACTCATCACACTGTCCTACAGAGAGAGAGAGGTTCACACATTAACACTCATCACACTGTCCTACAGAGAGAGAGAGGTTCACACATTAACACCCATCACACTGTCCCACAGAGAGAGAGAGGTTCACACATTAACACTCATCACACTGTCCCACAGAGAGAGAGAGGTTCACACATTAACACTCATCACACTGTCCGACAGAGAGAGAGAGGTTCACACATTAACACTCATCACACTGTCCTACAGAGAGAGAGAGGTTCACACATTAACACTCATCACACTGTCCTACAGAGAGAGAGAGGTTCACACATTAACACTCATCACACTGTCCGACAGAGAGAGAGAGGTTCACACATTAACACTCATCACACTGTCCTACAGAGAGAGAGAGGTTCACACATTAACACTCATCACACTGTCCTACAGAGAGAGAGAGAGGTTCACATATTAACACTCATCACACTGTCCTACAGAGAGAGAGAGGTTCACACATTAACACTCATCACACAGACCTACAGAGAGAGAGAGGTTCACACATTAACACTCATCACACAGTCCTACAGAGAGAGAGAGGTTCACACATTAACACTCATCACACTGTCCGACAGAGAGAGAGAGGTTCACACATTAACACTCATCACACTGTCCTACAGAGAGAGAGAGAGGTTCACACATTAACACTCATCACACTGTCCGACAGAGAGAGAGAGGTTCACACATTAACACTCATCACACAGTCCTACAGAGAGAGAGAGGTTCACACATTAACACTCATCACACAGACCTACAGAGAGAGAGAGGTTCACACATTAACACTCATCACACTGTCCTACAGAGAGAGAGAGGTTCACACATTAACACTCATCACATAGACCTGCAGAGAGAGAGAGGTTCACACATTAACACTCATCACACTGTCCTACAGAGAGAGAGAGGTTCACACATTAACACCCATCACACTGTCCTACAGAGAGAGAGAGGTTCACACATTAACACTCATCACACAGACCTACAGAGAGAGAGAGGTTCACACATTAACACTCATCACACAGACCTACAGAGAGAGAGAGAGGTTCACACATTAACACTCATCACACTGTCCCACAGAGAGAGAGAGGTTCACACATTAACACTCATCACACTGTCCTACAGAGAGAGAGAGGTTCACACATTAACACTCATCACACTGTCCTACAGAGAGAGAGAGAGGTTCACACATTAACACTCATCACACTGTCCGACAGAGAGAGAGAGGTTCACACATTAACACCCATCACACTGTCCGACAGAGAGAGAGAGGTTCACACATTAACACTCATCACACTGTCCTACAGAGAGAGAGAGGTTCACACATTAACACTCATCACACAGACCTACAGAGAGAGAGAGAGGTTCACACATTAACACTCATCACACAGACCTACAGAGAGAGAGAGAGGTTCACACATTAACACTCATCACACTGTCCTACAGAGAGAGAGAGGTTCACACATTAACACTCATCACACAGACCTACAGAGAGAGAGAGGTTCACACATTAACACTCATCACACAGACCTACAGAGAGAGAGAGAGGTTCACACATTAACACTCATCACACAGACCTACAGAGAGAGAGAGAGGTTCACACATTAACACTCATCACACTGTCCCACAGAGAGAGAGAGGTTCACACATTAACACCCATCACACTGTCCCACAGAGAGAGAGAGGTTCACACATTAACACTCATCACACTGTCCTACAGAGAGAGAGAGGTTCACACATTAACACTCATCACACTGTCCGACAGAGAGAGAGAGGTTCACACATTAACACTCATCACACAGACCTACAGAGAGAGAGAGAGGTTCACACATTAACACTCATCACACTGTCCGACAGAGAGAGAGAGGTTCACACATTTACACTCATCACACAGACCTACAGAGAGAGAGAGGTTCACACATTAACACTCATCACACTGTCCTACAGAGAGAGAGAGAGGTTCACACATTAACACTCATCACACTGTCCTACAGAGAGAGAGAGAGGTTCACACATTAACACTCATCACACTGTCCGACAGAGAGAGAGAGAGGTTCACACATTAACACTCATCACACTGTCCTACAGAGAGAGAGAGGTTCACACATTAACACTCATCACACAGTCCTACAGAGAGAGAGAGAGGTTCACACATTAACACACATCACACTGTCCGACAGAGAGAGAGAGGTTCACACATTAACACTCATCACACTGTCCTACAGAGAGAGAGAGGTTCACACATTAACACCCATCACACTGTCCCACAGAGAGAGAGAGGTTCACACATTAACACTCATCACACTGTCCTACAGAGAGAGAGAGAGGTTCACACATTAACACTCATCACACTGTCCGACAGAGAGAGAGAGGTTCACACATTAACACTCATCACACTGTCCTACAGAGAGAGAGAGGTTCACACATTAACACCCATCACACTGTCCCACAGAGAGAGAGAGGTTCACACGTTAACACTCATCACACTGTCCTACAGAGAGAGAGAGGTTCACACATTAACACTCATCACACTGTCCGACAGAGAGAGAGAGGTTCACACATTAACACTCATCACACTGTCCTACAGAGAGAGAGAGGTTCACACATTAACACTCATCACACTGTCCGACAGAGAGAGAGAGGTTCACACATTAACACTCATCACACTGTCCGACAGAGAGAGAGAGGTTCACACATTAACACTCATCACACTGTCCTACAGAGAGAGAGAGGTTCACACATTAACACTCATCACACTGTCCTACAGAGAGAGAGAGGTTCACACATTAACACCCATCACACTGTCCCACAGAGAGAGAGAGGTTCACACATTAACACTCATCACACTGTCCTACAGAGAGAGAGAGGTTCACACATTAACACTCATCACACTGTCCTACAGAGAGAGAGAGGTTCACACATTAACACTCATCACACTGTCCTACAGAGAGAGAGAGGTTCACACATTAACACCCATCACACTGTCCCACAGAGAGAGAGAGGTTCACACATTAACACTCATCACACTGTCCCACAGAGAGAGAGAGGTTCACACATTAACACTCATCACACTGTCCGACAGAGAGAGAGAGGTTCACACATTAACACTCATCACACTGTCCTACAGAGAGAGAGAGGTTCACACATTAACACTCATCACACTGTCCTACAGAGAGAGAGAGGTTCACACATTAACACTCATCACACTGTCCGACAGAGAGAGAGAGGTTCACACATTAACACTCATCACACTGTCCTACAGAGAGAGAGAGGTTCACACATTAACACTCATCACACTGTCCTACAGAGAGAGAGAGAGGTTCACATATTAACACTCATCACACTGTCCTACAGAGAGAGAGAGGTTCACACATTAACACTCATCACACAGACCTACAGAGAGAGAGAGGTTCACACATTAACACTCATCACACTGTCCGACAGAGAGAGAGAGAGGTTCACACATTAACACTCATCACACTGTCCTACAGAGAGAGAGAGGTTCACACATTAACACTCATCACACAGACCTACAGAGAGAGAGAGGTTCACACATTAACACTCATCACACTGTCCGACAGAGAGAGAGAGGTTCACACATTAACACTCATCACACTGTCCTACAGAGAGAGAGAGGTTCACACATTAACACTCATCACACAGACCTACAGAGAGAGAGAGGTTCACACATTAACACTCATCACACTGTCCTACAGAGAGAGAGAGGTTCACACATTAACACTCATCACACTGTCCTACAGAGAGAGAGAGGTTCACACATTAACACTCATCACACAGACCTACAGAGAGAGAGAGGTTCACACATTAACACTCATCACACTGTCCTACAGAGAGAGAGAGAGGTTCACACATTAACACTCATCACACTGTCCTACAGAGAGAGAGAGGTTCACACATTAACACTCATCACACAGACCTGCAGAGAGAGAGAGGTTCACACATTAACACTCATCACACTGTCCTACAGAGAGAGAGAGGTTCACACATTAACACTCATCACACTGTCCTACAGAGAGAGAGAGGTTCACACATTAACACTCATCACACTGTCCTACAGAGAGAGAGAGGTTCACACATTAACACTCATCACACAGACCTGCAGAGAGAGAGAGGTTCACACATTAACACTCATCACACTGTCCGACAGAGAGAGAGAGGTTCACACATTAACACTCATCACACTGTCCTACAGAGAGAGAGAGGTTCACACATTAACACCCATCACACTGTCCTACAGAGAGAGAGAGGTTCACACATTAACACTCATCACACTGTCCTACAGAGAGAGAGAGGTTCACACATTAACACCCATCACACAGACCTGCAGAGAGAGAGAGAGGTTCACACATTAACACTCATCACACAGACCTACAGAGAGAGAGAGAGAGGTTCACACATTAACACTCATCACACTGTCCTACAGAGAGAGAGAGGTTCACACATTAACACTCATCACACAGACCTGCAGAGAGAGAGAGAGGTTCACACATTAACACTCATCACACTGTCCTACAGAGAGAGAGAGGTTCACACATTAACACCCATCACACAGACCTGCAGAGAGAGAGAGAGGTTCACACATTAACACTCATCACACTGTCCTACAGAGAGAGAGAGAGGTTCACACATTAACACTCATCACACTGTCCTACAGAGAGAGAGAGGTTCACACATTAACACTCATCACACTGTCCTACAGAGAGAGAGAGAGGTTCACACATTAACACCCATCACACTGTCCTACAGAGAGAGAGAGGTTCACACATTAACACTCATCACACAGACCACCCTTTCAGGCAGTGCATTCCAGATCATTACAACTCGCATACAATTACGAGCATATAAAATAAATCTTTACATCATACACAACAATACAGTTTAAAGACTTAAAAGTAAACTGAAAGTGAAATCTGATTTTGCTGTACCACACACACTGACCTGGATCGTTTAACTGGCCCAGGAGCGATGACATTAATCGGTGTAAATGAGAGTCGATGTTGCTAATTCCTCTCCCTGTCACTTTGTATCCCTCGCCTGGACACTGGGGAACAACAAGGGAGCTGGGTGTTGTCCCTCGGCTGATTAAATGGCCGATAAGCCAGTGAGGATTTATTATTTAGATGTTGGATTCTCTCTCTCTTTCTGCGCTGCGGGCTCACTCGATGCTTCCGCCTTTGGGAGGGATTTAAAACACTGACAGCTCGCAGAGAGCTGCTGATATCATGGGATCTCCCTCTGCAGGAAGGAGGTCCGAACTTCTGCTCCTGTCCAGAGCCCCAAACCTGGCCCGCCTCCTGCCTCATCCACTCACCCTCCCTCCTCATCAATTCACCCTCATCCACTCACCCTCCCTCCTCATCATTCACCCTCATCTACTCACCCTCCCTCCTCATCAATTCACCCTCATCTATTCACCCTCCCTCCTCATCAATTCACCCTCCTCATCTGTTCACCCTCCCTCCTCATCAATTCACCCTCCTCATCTATTCACCCTCCCTCCTCATCAATTCACCCTCATCTACTCACCCTCCCTCCTCATCAATTCACCCTCCCTCCTCATCTATTCACCCTCATCTACTCACCCTCCCTCCTCATCAATTCACCCTCATCTACTCACCCTCCCTCCTCATCAATTCACCCTCATCTACTCACCCTCCCTCCTCATCAATTCACCCTCATCTACTCACCCTCCCTCCTCATCAATTCACCCTCATCTATTCACCCTCCCTCCTCATCTATTCACCCTCATCTACTCACCCTCCCTCCTCATCAATTCACCCTCATCTACTCACCCTCCCTCCTCATCAATTCACCCTCATCTACTCACCCTCCCTCCTCATCAATTCACCCTCATCTACTCACCCTCCCTCCTCATCTATTCACCCTCATCTATTCACCCTCCCTCCTCATCTATTCACCCTCCTCATCAATTCACCCTCCTCATCAATTCACCCTCATCTATTCACCCTCCCTCCTCATCAATTCACCCTCCTCATCTATTCACCCTCCTCATCTATTCACCCTCCTCATCTATTCACCCTCCTCATCTATTCACCCTCCTCATCTATTCACCCTCCTCATCTATTCACCCTCCTCATCTATTCACCCTCCTCATCTATTCACCCTCCTCATCTATTCACCCTCATCTATTCACCCTCCCTCCTCATCTATTCACCCTCCTCATCAATTCACCCTCCTCATCAATTCACCCTCATCTATTCACCCTCCTCATCTATTCACCATCATCTATTCACCCTCCTTCCTCATCAATTCACCCTCCTCATCTACTCACCCTCCCTCCTCATCAATTCACCCTCCTCATCTATTCACCCTCCCGCCTCATCTATTCACCCTCCTGCCTCATCTATTCACCCTCCCTCCTCATCTATTCACCCTCCCTCCTCATCTATTCCCCACCCTCCTCATCTATTCACCCTCCTCATCTATTCACCCTCCTCATCTATTCACCCTCCTCATCTATTCACCCTCCTCATCTATTCACCCTCCTCATCTATTCACCCTCCTCATCTATTTACCCTCCTCATCTATTCACCCTCCTCATCTATTCACCCTCCCTCATCTATTCACCCTCCTCATCTATTCACCCTCCTCATCTATTTACCCTCCTCATCTATTCACCCTCCTCATCTATTCACCCACCCTCCCGCCTCATCTATTCACCCAGTGAGTTGTCATGATCTGGAATGCACTGCCTGAAAGGGCGGTGGAAGCAGATTCAATAATAATTTTGAAAAGGGAATTGGATAAATACTTGATGGGGAAAAATTTACAGGGCTCTGGGGAAAGAGCAGGGGGAGTGGGACTAATTGGATAGCTCTTTCAAAGAGCCGGCACAGGCACGATGGGCTCAACTGTCTCCTTCTGTGCTGTAAGATTCTCTAATTCTATGAATATGGAGTGTAGTAGGGAGGTGAAAGGGGGGAATAGAAGGGTTAAAAGGGAATATGAATAAAGACCAGCAGATAGGAAATACTAAGAGATTTTATGAGCATATAAAAAGTAAGAGAAAGAAAGAAAGATAGAAAGAAAGAATGTCTTTCATGCACTCTGGACATCCCAAAGCGCTTTACAGCCAATGAAGTACTTTTGAAGTGTAGGAAACACAGCAGCCAATTTGTGCACAGCAAGGTCCCACAAACAGCAATGAGATAAATGACCAGATAATCTGTTTTAATGATGCTGGTTGTGGGATAAATATTGTCCAGGACACCGGGGAGAACACTACCTGCTCTTCTTCAAGTAGTGGCCGTGGGATCTTTTATGTCCACCAGAGAGGGACTTGGTTTAACGTCTCATCTGAAAGATGGCCACTAGAGCAATGCAAATAAGCTGCTGGAGGAGTGCCCTCACAGTCCTTTAAACCTTTGCACGAGACCAGTACATAAGAACATGAGAACATAAGAATTAGGAGCAGGAGGAGGTCACACGGCTTCTCAAGCCTGCTCCACCATTCAATAAGATCATGGCTGATCTTCTACCTCAACTCCACTTTCCTGCCCAATCCCCATATCCCTTGATTCCCCTAGAGTCCAAAAATCTATCGATCTCAGCCTTGAATATACTCAACGAATCAGCATCCACAGCCCTCTGGGGTAGAGGATTCCAAAGATTCACATACCTCTGAGTGAAGAAATTCCTCCTCATTTCAGTCTTAAATGGCCAATCCCTTATCCTGAGACCATGCCCCCTAGTTCTAGACTCTCCAGCTAAGGGAAACAGCATCTCAGCATCTACCCTGCCAAGCTCTCTAAGAGTTTTATACATTTCAATGAGATCACCTCTCATTCTTCTAAACTCCAGAGAGTATAGGCCCATTCTATTCAATCTCTTCTCATGGGACAACCCTCTCATCCCAGGAATTAATCTAATGAACCTTCATTGCACCCACTCTAAGGCAAATATATCCTTCCTTAGGTAAGGAGACCAAAGCTGTACACAGTATTCCAGGTGTGGTCTCACCAGAGCCCTATATAATTGCAGCAAGACCTCCTTACTCTTATACTCCAATCCCCTTGCAATAAAGGCTAACATACCATTTGCCTTCCTAAATGTTTGCTGTACCTGCATGTTAACTTTATAGAATCATAGAATCATAGTGTACAAGGACACCCAAATCCCTCTGACTACCAACATTTCTTAGTCTCTCACCTTTTAATAAATATTCTGCTTTTCTATTCTTCCTACCAAAATGGATAATTTCACATTTCCCCACATTATACTCCATCTGCCACTTTCTCGCCCATTCACTTAATCTGTCTCTATCCCTTTACAGCCTCTTGGCGCCCTCTTCACTGCTTACTTTCTCACCTAGCTTTGTATCGTCAGCAAATTTGGATACACTACACCCGATCCCCTCATCTAAGTCATTGATATATATTGTAAACTAGCTGAGGCCCAAGCACTGATCCTTGCGGCACCCCACTAGTGAAAAACTGAAAATGACCCATTTATTCCTACTCTCTGTTTTCTGTCCATTAACCAATCCTCAATCCATGCTAATATATCACCCCCAATCCACGAGCCCTAATCTAACCTCTTTTGCGGCACCTTATCGAATGCCTTTTGAAAATCCAAATATACTACATCCACTGCTTCCCCCTTATCTACCCTCCTAGTTGCACCCTCAAAAAACTCTAATAGATTGCACTAGCAGCTGTGGCCTTAAAGGGAGAACTTCAGTGCCCTGGCCAACATTCACCACTCAGTCACAAGTGCAGTCATATAATGAGGTCATTCATCTCATTTCCTACATTACAATGATGACTATACTTCAAAAGTACTTCATTCACTGTGGGACATCCTGAGGTCATGAAAGGCGCTACAGAAATTCAAGTCTTTCTTATTTGCTGTTTGCATGCAGATTGTCTGCCACATCTGCCTACGAAACAACAAAGAAAAGGAACTTTTGAACTGTAGTCACTGTTGTAATGTAAGAAACGCGGCAGCCAATTTGCGCACAGCAAGATCCCACAAACAGCAGTGAGATAATGACCAGAAAATCTGTTTTAGTGATGTTGGTTGAGGGATAAATATTGGCCAGGACATCGGGGAGAACTCCCTAGCTCTTCTTCAAAATAGTGCCATGGGATCTGAGGGGGCAGATGGGGCCTCAGTTTAATACTACACCCAAAGGACAGCACCTCTGACAGTGCTTTACTGCATTCGAGTGTCAGCTTCGATTATGTGGAACGGGACTTGAACCCACGACCTTCTGACTCAGAGGCGAGAGTTCTACCCATTGAATCACAGCTTGGTTCCCTGTCCTTTGTGACAGTTTTATACCAAAGATTATCTAATTGCTACATAAAGACAATCATACACAGAGAGACACACAGACAAACAGAATCACAAACAATGATGCAGAGATGCCCGAGTCGTACAGAGATACACAACGAGAAGACTCACACGGGCACAGAAACAGACAGATAGACAGAAAGGCAGACACACTGAGAGAAATAAAAAACAGAAATCACATGGATAAAAACTCACAGACAAACACGCACAGATTGACACACACACACACACAGACGGAACAGACACACACAGAGACACAGATGGAACACACACACACACAGACCACACACACACGGAACACACAAACACAGGGACGGAACACACACACACACAGAGACGGAACACACACACACACAGACACAGATGGAACACACACACACACACACACACACAGACCACACACACGGAACACACAAACACAGGGACGGAACACGAACGCGCATGCGCGCGCGCGCACACACACAAACACGCACACACACAAACACACGGACGGAACACGAACACACACACACACAGATGGAACACACACACACACACAGTGACGGAACACACACGGAGACGGAACACGAACACACACATACACACACACAGACGGAACGCACACACACACAGAGACGAAACACGAACACACACACACACACACACAAAGACGGAACACACACACACAGACGGAACACACACACACACACACACACAGACGGAACACACACACCATCACAACAAACACACACAAACACAGACGGAACACACACACACAAACACACACACACACACACACACACACACAGACGGAACACACACACACACAGACGGAACACACACACACACACAGACGGAACACACACACACACACAGACGGAACACACACACACACACACACAGACGGAACACACACACACACACACACAGACGGAACACACACACACACAGACGGAACACACACACACACACAGACGGAACACACACACAAAGACGGAACACACACACACACACACACACACAGACGGAATACACACACACAGACGGAACACACACACACACAGATGGAACACACATACACACACATGGAACACACACACACACAGACGGAACACACACACACAGACGGAACACACACACACACACAGACGGAACACACACACACACACACACACACACGGAACACACACACACACAGACAGAACACACACACACACACAAACGGAACACACACACACACAGACGGAACACACACACACACACACACACACAGACGAAACACACACACAGACGGAACACACACACACACAGACAGACGGAACACACACACACACACACACAGACGGAAAACACACACACACACAGACGGAACACACACACACACAGACAGACGGAACACACACACACACACACAACAACAAACACACACACACACACGGAACACACACACACACACAGACAGAACACACACACACACACACAAACGGAACACACACACACACACAGACGGAACACACACACACACACACACACAGACGGAACACACACACAGACGGAACACACACACACACACAGACAGACGGAACACACACACACACAGATGGAACACACACACACAGACGGAACACACACACACACAGACGGAACACACACACACACACAGACGGAACACACACACACACAGACGGAACACACACACAACCAAACAGACAGACGGAACACACACACACACAACAACAAACACACACAAACACAGACGGAACACACACACACAAACACACACAGACAGAACACACACACAGACGGAACACACACACAGACGGAACACACACACACACAGACAGAACACACACACACACACAGACGGAACACACACACACACAGACGGAACACACACACACACACACAGACGGAACACACACACACACACAGACGGAACACACACACACACACACACAGACGGAACACACGCACACACACCGACGGAACACACGCACACACACCGACGGAACACACGCACACACATCGACGGAACACACACACACACAGACGGAACACACACACACACAAACGGAACACACACACACACAGACGGAACACACACAGACGGAACACACACACAGACGGAACACACACACAGACGGAACACACACACACACACAACAACAAACACACACACACACACACGGAACACACACACACACACAGACAGAACACACACACACACACAGACGGAACACACACACACACACACAGACGGAACACACACACACACAGACGGAACACACACACACACAGACGGAACACACACACAGACGGAACACACACACAGACGGAACACACACACACACAGACAGACGGAACACACACACACACACAAACGGAACACACACACAGACGGAACACACACACACAGACGGAACACACACACACACAGACGGAACACACACACACACACAGACGGAACACACACACACACAGACGGAACACACACACAACCAAACAGACAGACGGAACACACACACACACAACAACAAACACACACAAACACAGACGGAACACACACACACAAACACACACAGACAGAACACACACACAGACGGAACACACACACAGACGGAACACACACACACACAGACAGAACACACACACACACACAGACGGAACACACACACACACAGACGGAACACACACACACACACACAGACGGAACACACACACACACACAGACAGAACACACACACACACACACACAGACGGAACACACGCACACACACCGACGGAACACACGCACACACACCGACGGAACACACGCACACACATCGACGGAACACACGCACACACACCGACGGAACACACGCACACACATCGACGGAACACACACACACACAGACGGAACACACACACACACAAACGGAACACACACACACACAGACGGAACACACACAGACGGAACACACACACAGACGGAACACACACACAGACGGAACACACACACACACACAACAACAAACACACACACACACACACGGAACAAACACACACACACAGACAGAACACACACACACACACAGACGGAACACACACACACACACACAGACGGAACACACACACACACAGACGGAACACACACACACACAGACGGAACACACACACAGACGGAACACACACACAGACGGAACACACACACAGACGGAACACACACACACACAGACAGACGGAACACACACACACACACAAACGGAACACACACACAGACGGAACACACACACACAGACGGAACACACACACACACAGACGGAACACACACACACACACAGACGGAACACACACACACACAGACGGAACACACACACAACCAAACAGACAGACGGAACACACACACACACAACAACAAACACACACAAACACAGACGGAACACACACACACAAACACACACAGACAGAACACACACACAGACGGAACACACACACAGACGGAACACACACACACACAGACAGAACACACACACACACACAGACGGAACACACACACACACAGACGGAACACACACACACACACACAGACGGAACACACACACACACACAGACGGAACACACACACACACACAGACGGAACACACACACACACACACACAGACGGAACACACGCACACACACCGACGGAACACACGCACACACACCGACGGAACACACGCACACACATCGACGGAACACACACACACACAGACGGAACACACACACACACAAACGGAACACACACACACACAGACGGAACACACACAGACGGAACACACACACAGACGGAACACACACACAGACGGAACACACACACACACACAACAACAAACACACACACACACACACGGAACACACACACACACACAGACAGAACACACACACACAGACGGAACACACACACACACACACAGACGGAACACACACACACACAGACAGAACACACACACACACAGACGGAACACACACACAGACGGAACACACACACAGACGGAACACACACACAGACGGAACACACACACACACAGACAGACGGAACACACACACACACACAAACGGAACACACACACAGACGGAACACACACACACAGACGGAACACACACACACAGACGGAACACACACACAGACGGAACACACACACACACAGACAGACGGAACACACACACACACAGACAGACGGAACACACACACACACACAGACGGAACACACACACACAGACGGAACACACACACACACACACAGACAGACGGAACACACACACACAGACGGAACACACACACGCACACAGACGGAACACACACACACACAGATGGAACACACACACACACACAGACGGAACACACACACACACACACACACACAGACGGAACACACGCACACACACCGACGGAACACACGCACACACACCGACGGAACACACGCACACACATCGACGGAACACACACACACACACAGACGGAACACACACACACACACACAAACGGAACACACACACACACAGACGGAACACACACAGACGGAACACACACACAGACGGAACACACACACACACACACACAGACGGAACACACACACACACACACACAGACGGAACACACACACACACACACAGACGGAACACACACACACACAGACGGAACACACACACACAGACAGACGGAACACACACACACACACACACAGACGGAACACACGCACACACACCGACGGAACTCACGCACACACACCGACGGAACACACGCACACACATCGACGGAACACACACACACAGACGGAACACACACACACACACAAACGGAACACACACACACACAGACGGAACACACACACACACAGACGGAACACACACAGACGGAACACACACACAGACGGAACACACACACACACACAACAACAAACACACACACACACACACACGGAACACACACACACACACAGACAGAACACACACACACACACAGACGGAACACACACACACACACACAGACGGAACACACACACACACAGACGGAACACACACACACACAGACGGAACACACACACAGACGGAACACACACACAGACGGAACACACACACACACAGACAGACGGAACACACACACAGACGGAACACACACACACAGACGGAACACACACACACAGACGGAACACACACACAGACGGAACACACACAGACGGAACACACACACACACACACAGACGGAACACACACACACACACAGACGGAACACACACACACAGACGGAACACACACACACACAGACAGACGGAACACACACACACAGACGGAACACACACACGCACACAGACGGAACACACACACACACAGACGGAACACGCACACACACACAGACGGAACACACACACACACACACACACACACAGACGGAACACACGCACACACACCGACGGAACACACGCACACACACCGACGGAACACACGCACACACATCGACGGAACACACACACACACACAGACGGAACACACACACACACACACACAAACGGAACACACACACACACAGACGGAACACACACAGACGGAACACACACACAGACGGAACACACACACACACACACACAGACGGAACACACACACACACACACAGACGGAACACACACACACACACACAGACGGAACACACACACACACAGACGGAACACACACACACAGACAGACGGAACACACACACACACACACACAACAACAAACACACACACACACAGACAGACAGAACACACACACACACACACAGACGGAACACACACACACACAGACGGAACACACACACAGACGGAACACACACACAGACGGAACACACACACACACAAAGACAGACGGAACACACACACACACACAAACGGAACACACACACACACAGACGGAACACACACACAGACGGAACACACACACAGACGGAACACACACACACACAGACAGACGGAACACACACACACACAGACGGAACACACACACACACACAGACGGAACACACACACACACACACAGACGGAACACACACACACACACAACAACAAACACACACAAACACAGACGGAACACACACACACAAACACACACACAGACGGAACACACACACACACAGACAGAACACACACACACACAGACGGAACACACACACACACACACACAGACGGAACACACACACACACACACACACAGACGGAACACACACACACACACACAGACGGAACACACGCACACACACCGACGGAACACACGCACACACACCGACGGAACACACACACACACAGACGGAACACACACACACACACAAACAGAACACACACACACACACAAACGGAACACACACACAGACGGAACACACACACAGACGGAACACACACACACACACAGACGGAACACACACACACACAGACGGAACACACACACACACAGACAGACGGAACACACACACACACACAACAACAAACACACACACACACGGAACACACACACACACACAGACAGACGGAACACACACACACACACAGACAGACGGAACACACACACACAACAACAAACACACACAAACACAGACGGAACACACACACACAAACACACACAGACAGAACACACACACAGATGGAACACACACACAGACGGAACACACACACACACAGACAGAACACACACACACACAGACGGAACACACACACACACACAGACGGAACACACACACACACACACACAGACGGAACACACACACACACAGACGGAACACACGCACACACACAGACGGAACACACGCACACACACCGACGGAACACACGCACACACACCGACGGAACTCACACACACACACACACAGACGGAACACACACACAGACGGAACACACACACAAACACAGACGGAACACGAACACACACACAGACGGAACACACACACACACAGACGGAACACACACACACACAACACACACACACAAACACAGACGGAACACACACACACAAACAAACACACACACACAAACACACACACAGACAGAACACAACACACAGACGGAACACACACACACACAGACGGAACACACACACACAGACGGAACACACACACACACACAGACAGAACACACACACACACACAAACGGAACACACACACACACAGACGGAACACACACTCACACAGACGGAACACACACACACACACACAGACGGAACACACACACACACAGACGGAACACACACACACACACAAACGGAACACACACACACACAGACGGAACACACACACACACAGACGGAACACACACACAGACGGAACACACACACACACACAGACAGACGGAACACACACACACACAAACGGAACACACACACACACACAGACGGAACACACACACAGACGGAACACACACACAGACGGAACACACACACACACACACAGACGGAACACACACACACAGACGGAACACACACACACACAGACGGAAAACACACACACACACACAGACAGACGGAACACACACACACACACAACAACAAACACACACACACACACACGGAACACACACACACAGACAGAACACACACACACACACACAAACGGAACACACACACACACACACAGACGGAACACACACACACAGACGGAACACACACAGACAGACGGAACACACACACACACACAGACAGACGGAACACACACACACACACAGACAGACGGAACACACACACACACAGACGGAACACACACACACACAGACAGACGGAACACACACACACAGACGGAACACACACACACACACACAGACGGAACACACACACACACACACAACAACAAACACACACAAACACAGACGGAACACACACACACAAACACACACAGACAGAACACACACAGATGGAACACACACACACACAGACAGAACACACACACACAGACGGAACACACACACACACACAGACGGAACACACACACACAGACGGAACACACACACACACACACAGACGGAACACACACAGACAGACGGAACACACACACACACACAGACGGAACACACACACACACAGACGGAACACACACACACACAGACGGAACACACACACACACAGACGGAACACACACACAGAGACGGAACATGAACACACACACACACACAGACAGAACACACACACACAAATACACACACAGACAGAACACACACACACAGATGGAACACACACACACACACACACACACACACAGACGGAACACACACACACACACACAGACGGAACACACACACACACAGACGGAACACACACACAACCAAACAGACAGACGGAACACACACACACACAACAACAAACACACACAAACACAGACGGAACACACACACACAAACACACACAGACAGAACACACACACAGATGGAACACACACACAGACGGAACACACACACACAGACAGAACACACACACACACACAGACGGAACACACACACACACAGACGGAACACACACACACAGACGGAACACACACACACACACACAGACGGAACACACACACACACAGACGGAACACACACACACACACAGACGGAACACACACACACACACACAGACGGAACACACACACACACACAGACGGAACACACACACACACACAGACGGAACACACACACACACATCGACGGAACACACACACACACACAGACGGAACACACACACAAACGGAACACACACACACACAGACGGAACACACACACACACAGACGGAACACACACAGACGGAACACACACACAGACGGAACACACACACAGACACAGACAGACGGAACACACACACACACACACACAGACGGAACACACACACACACAGACGGAACACACACACACACACACACAGACGGAACACACACACACACACAACAACAAACACACACACACACGGAACACACACACACACACAGACGGAACACACACACACACACAGACGGAACACACACACACACACAGACGGAACACACACACACACAGACGGAACACACACACAGACGGAACACACACACACACAGACAGACGGAACACACACACACACACACAAACGGAACACACACACACACAGACGGAACACACACACAGACGGAACACACACACAGACGGAACACACACACAGACGGAACACACACACACACAGACAGACGGAACACACACACACACAGACGGAACACACACACACACACAGAGACGGAACACACACACACAGACGGAACACACACACACACACAGACAGACAGAACACACACACACAGACGGAACACACACACACACACAGACGGAACACACACACACACACACACAGACGGAACACACACACACACACACACAGACGGAACACACACACAGACGGAACACACACACACACGGAACACACACACAGACGGAACACACACACACACACACACACACACAGACGGAACACACACACACACACAGACGGAACACACACACAGACGGAACACACACACACACAGACAGACGGAACACACACACACACACAAACGGAACACACACACACACAGACGGAACACACACACAGACGGAACACACACACAGACGGAACACACACACAGACGGAACACACACACACACAGACAGACGGAACACACACACACACACACAGACGGAACACACACACACACACAGACGGAACACACACACACAGACGGAACACACACACACACACACAGACAGACGGAACACACACACACAGACGGAACACACACACGCACACAGACGGAACACACACACACACAGACGGAACACACACACACACACAGACGGAACACACACACACACACACACAGACGGAACACACACACACACACACACAGACGGAACACACACACACACACACACACAGACGGAACACACACACACACAGACGGAACACACACACACACACACACAGACAGACGGAACACACACACACACACAACAACAAACACACACACACACACACACGGAACACACACACACACACAGACAGAACACACACACACAAACGGAACACACACACACACACAGACGGAACACACACACACACACAGAAAGACGGAACACACACACACACACAGACAGACGGAACACACACACACAACAACAAACACACACACACACACACGGAACACACGCACACACAGACAGAACACACACACACACAGACGGAACACACACACACACAGACGGAACACACACACACACAGACGGAACACACACACACAGACGGAACACACACACACACACACACACAGATGGAACACACACACACACACACAGACGGAACACACACACACACAGACGGAACACACGCACACACACCGACGGAACACACGCACACACACCGACGGAACACACACACACACAGACGGAACACACACACACACAGACGGAACACACACACACACAGAGACGGAACACGAACACACACACAGACGGAACACACACACACACACAGACGGAACACACACACACACAGACGGAATACACACACAGACGGAACACACACACACACAGACAGACGGAACACACACACACACACAGACGGAACACACACACACACACAGACGGAACACACACACACACAGACGGAACACACACACACACAGACGGAACACACACACACACACACACAGACAGACGGAACACACACACACACACAACAACAAACACACACAAACACAGACGGAACACACACACACAAACACACACAGACAGAACACACACACAGACGGAACACACACACAGATGGAACACACACACAGACGGAACACACACACACACAGACAGAACACACACACACACACAGACGGAACACACACACACACAGACGGAACACACACACACAGACGGAACACACACACACACACACAGACAGAACACACACACACACACAAACGGAACACACACACACACACAAACGGAACACACACACACACAGACGGAACACACACACAGACGGAACACACACACACACACAGACGGAACACACACACACACAGACGGAACACACACACACAGACGGAACACACACACACACACACACACAACAACAAACACACACACACACACACAGACAGAACACACACACACACACACACACACAAATGGAACACACACACACACAGACGGAACACACACACACACAGACGGAACACACACACAGACGGAACACACACACACACACAGACAGACGGAACACACACACACACACAAACGGAACACACACACACACACACAGACGGAACACACACACAGACGGAACACACACACAGACGGAACACACACACACACACACAGACGGAACACACACACACAGACGGAACACACACACACACAGACGGAAAACACACACACACACAGACAGATGGAACACACACACACACACACAACAACAAACACACACACACACGGAACACACACACACACACAGACAGAACACACACACACACACAAACGGAACACACACACACACACACACACAGACGGAACACACACACACAGACGGAACACACACACAGACGGAACACACACACACACAGACAGACGGAACACACACACACACACAGACAGACGGAACACACACACACACAGACAGACGGAACACACACACACAGACGGAACACACACACACACACAGACGGAACACACACACACACACACACAACAACAAACACACACAAACACAGACGGAACACACACACACAAACACACACAGACAGAACACACACAGATGGAACACACACACACACAGACAGAACACACACACACAGACGGAACACACACACACACAGACAGAACACACACACACAGACGGAACACACACACACACACACACACAGACGGAACACACACACACACACAGACGGAACACACACACACAGACGGAACACACACACACACACACAGACGGAACACACACAGACAGACGGAACACACACACACACACAGACGGAACACACACACACACAGACGGAACACACACACACACAGACGGAACACACACACACACAGACGGAACACACACACAGATACGGAACATGAACACACACACACACACAGACAGAACACACACACACAAATACACACACAGACAGAACACACACACACAGATGGAACACACACACACACACACACACACACACAGACGGAACACACACACAAACACAGACGGAACACACACACACAGACGGAACACACACACACACAGATGGAACACACACACACACAGACGGAACACACACACACACAGATGGAACACACACACACACAAGCGGAACACACACACACACAGACACAGATGGAACACACACACACACACACACACACACGGAACACACAAACACAGGGACGGAACACGAACGCGCATGCGCGCGCGCGCACACACACAAACACGCACACACACAAACACACGGACGGAACACGAACACACACACAGATGGAACACACACACACACACAGTGACGGAACACACACGGAGACGGAACACGAACACACACATACACACACACAGACGGAACGCACACACACACAGAGACGAAACACGAACACACACACACACACACACAAAGACGGAACACACACACACACACACACACAGACGGAACACACACACACACACAGACGGAACACACACACACACACAGACGGAACACACACACACACACACAGACGGAACACACACACACACAGACGGAACACACACACACACAGACGGAACACACACACACACAGACGGAACACACACACAAAGACGGAACACACACACACACACACACACACACACACACACACACAGACGGAATACACACACACAGACGGAACACACACACACACAGATGGAACACACATACACACACATGGAACACACACACACACAGACGGAACACACACACACAGACGGAACACACACACACACACAGACGGAACACACACACAGACGGAACACACACACACACACACACGGAACACACACACACACAGACAGAACACACACACACACACAAACGGAACACACACACACACAGACGGAACACACACACACACAGACGGAACACACACACACACACACACACACACACAGACGAAACACACACACAGACAGAACACACACACACACAGACAGTCGGAACACACACACACACACACACACAGACGGAACACACACACACACAGACGGAACACACACACACACAGACAGACGGAACACACACACACACACACACAACAACAAACACACACACACACACGGAACACACACACACACACAGACAGAACACACACACACACAAACGGAACACACACACACACACAGACGGAACACACACACACACACAAACGGAACACACACACACACACAGACGGAACACACACACACACACAGACGGAACACACACACAGACGGAACACACACACACACACAGACAGACGGAACACACACACACACACAGATGGAACACACACACACAGACGGAACACACACACACACAGACGGAACACACACACACACACAGACGGAACACACACACACACAGACGGACAGACGGAACACACACACACACAACAACAAACACACACAAACACAGACGGAACACACACACACAAACACACACAGACAGAACACACACACAGATGGAACACACACACAGACGGAACACACACACACACAGACAGAACACACACACACACAGACAGAACACACACACACACACAGACGGAACACACACACACACAGACGGAACACACACACACAGACGGAACACACACACACACACACAGACGGAACACACACACACACACAGACGGAACACACACACACACACAGACGGAACACACACACACACACACACAGACGGAACACACGCACACACACCGACGGAACACACGCACACACACCGACGGAACACACGCACACACATCGACGGAACACACACACACACACAAACGGAACACACACACACACAGACGGAACACACACACACACAGACGGAACACACACAGACGGAACACACACACAGACGGAACACACACACACACACACACAGACAGACGGAACACACACACACACACACACAGACGGAACACACACACACACAGACGGAACGCACACACACACACACAGACAGACGGAACACACACACACACACACACACACACACGGAACACACACACACAGACGGAACACACACACACACACAGACGGAACACACACACACACACAGACGGAACACACACACACACAGACGGAACACACACACAGACGGAACACACACACAGACGGAACACACACACACACAGACAGACGGAACACACACACACACACAAACGGAACACACACACACACAGACGGAACACACACACAGACGGAACACACACACAGACGGAACACACACACACAGACAGACGGAACACACACACACACGGAACACACACACACACACAGACGGAACACACACACACAGACGGAACACACACACACACACACAGACAGACGGAACACACACACACAGACGGAACACACACGCACACAGACGGAACACACACACACACAGACGGAACACACGCACACACACACACAGACGGAACACACACACACACACACACAGACGGAACACACGCACACACACCGACGGAACACACGCACACACACCGACGGAACACACGCACACACATCGACGGAACACACACACACACACAGACGGAACACACACACACACACACACAAACGGAACACACACACACACAGACGGAACACACACAGACGGAACACACACACAGACGGAACACACACACACACACAGACAGACGGAACACACACACACACACACAGACGGAACACACACACACACACACAGACGGAACACACACACACACAGACGGAACACACACACAGACGGAACACACACACACACACAGACAGACGGAACACACACACACACACAAACGGAACACACACACACACACAGACGGAACACACACACAGACGGAACACACACACAGACGGAACACACACACACACACACAGACGGAACACACACACACAGACGGAACACACACACACACAGACGGAAAACACACACACACACAGACAGATGGAACACACACACACACACACAACAACAAACACACACACACACGGAACACACACACACACACAGACAGAACACACACACACACACAAACGGAACACACACACACACACACACAGACGGAACACACACACACAGACGGAACACACACACAGACGGAACACACACACACACAGACAGACGGAACACACACACACACACAGACAGACGGAACACACACACACACAGACAGACGGAACACACACACACAGACGGAACACACACACACACAGACGGAACACACACACACACACACACAACAACAAACACACACAAACACAGACGGAACACACACACACAAACACACACAGACAGAACACACACAGATGGAACACACACACACACAGACAGAACACACACACACAGACGGAACACACACACACACAGACAGAACACACACACACAGACGGAACACACACACACACACACACACAGACGGAACACACACACACACACAGACGGAACACACACACACAGACGGAACACACACACACACACACAGACGGAACACACACAGACAGACGGAACACACACACACACACAGACGGAACACACACACACACACAGACGGAACACACACACACACAGACGGAACACACACACAGACGGAACACACACACAGACGGAACACACACACACACAGACAGACGGAACACACACACACACACAAACGGAACACACACACACACAGACGGAACACACACACAGACGGAACACACACACAGACGGAACACACACACAGACGGAACACACACACACAGACAGACGGAACACACACACACACGGAACACACACACACACACAGACGGAACACACACACACAGACGGAACACACACACACACACACAGACAGACGGAACACACACACACAGACGGAACACACACGCACACAGACGGAACACACACACACACAGACGGAACACACGCACACACACACACAGACGGAACACACACACACACACACACAGACGGAACACACGCACACACACCGACGGAACACACGCACACACACCGACGGAACACACGCACACACATCGACGGAACACACACACACACACAGACGGAACACACACACACACACACACAAACGGAACACACACACACACAGACGGAACACACACAGACGGAACACACACACAGACGGAACACACACACACACACAGACAGACGGAACACACACACACACACACAGACGGAACACACACACACACACACAGACGGAACACACACACACACAGACGGAACACACACACAGACGGAACACACACACACACACAGACAGACGGAACACACACACACACACAAACGGAACACACACACACACACAGACGGAACACACACACAGACGGAACACACACACAGACGGAACACACACACACACACACACAGACGGAACACACACACACAGACGGAACACACACACACACAGACGGAAAACACACACACACACAGACAGATGGAACACACACACACACACACAACAACAAACACACACACACACGGAACACACACACACACACAGACAGAACACACACACACACACAAACGGAACACACACACACACACACACAGACGGAACACACACACACAGACGGAACACACACACAGACGGAACACACACACACACAGACAGACGGAACACACACACACACACAGACAGACGGAACACACACACACACAGACAGACGGAACACACACACACAGACGGAACACACACACACACACAGACGGAACACACACACACACACACACAACAACAAACACACACAAACACAGACGGAACACACACACACAAACACACACAGACAGAACACACACAGATGGAACACACACACACACAGACAGAACACACACACACAGACGGAACACACACACACACAGACAGAACACACACACACAGACGGAACACACACACACACACACACACAGACGGAACACACACACACACACAGACGGAACACACACACACAGACGGAACACACACACACACACACAGACGGAACACACACAGACAGACGGAACACACACACACACACAGACGGAACACACACACACACAGACGGAACACACACACACACAGACGGAACACACACACACACAGACGGAACACACACACAGATACGGAACATGAACACACACACACACACAGACAGAACACACACACACAAATACACACACAGACAGAACACACACACACAGATGGAACACACACACACACACACACACACACACACACAGACGGAACACACACAGAAACACAGACGGAACACACACACACAGACGGAACACACACACACACAGATGGAACACACACACACACAGACGGAACACACACACACACAGATGGAACACACACACACACACACAAGCGGAACACACACACACACAGACACAGATGGAACACACACACACACACACACACACACACGGAACACACAAACACAGGGACGGAACACGAACGCGCATGCGCGCGCGCGCACACACACAAACACGCACACACACAAACACACGGACGGAACACGAACACACACACAGATGGAACACACACACACACACAGTGACGGAACACACACGGAGACGGAACACGAACACACACATACACACACACAGACGGAACGCACACACACACAGAGACGAAACACGAACACACACACACACACACACAAAGACGGAACACACACACACACACACACACAGACGGAACACACACACACACACAGACGGAACACACACACACACACAGACGGAACACACACACACACACACAGACGGAACACACACACACACAGACGGAACACACACACACACAGACGGAACACACACACACACAGACGGAACACACACACAAAGACGGAACACACACACACACACACACACACACACACAGACGGAATACACACACAGACGGAACACACACACACACAGATGGAACACACATACACACACATGGAACACACACACACACAGACGGAACACACACACACAGACGGAACACACACACACACACAGACGGAACACACACACAGACGGAACACACACACACACACACACGGAACACACACACACACAGACAGAACACACACACACACACAAACGGAACACACACACACACAGACGGAACACACACACACACAGACGGAACACACACACACACACACAGACGAAACACACACACAGACAGAACACACACACACACAGACAGTCGGAACACACACACACACACACACACAGACGGAACACACACACACACACAGACGGAACACACACACACACAGACGGAACACACACACACACAGACAGACGGAACACACACACACACACACACAACAACAAACACACACACACACACGGAACACACACACACACACAGACAGAACACACACACACACAAACGGAACACACACACACACACAGACGGAACACACACACACACACAAACGGAACACACACACACACACAGACGGAACACACACACACACACAGACGGAACACACACACAGACGGAACACACACACACACACAGACAGACGGAACACACACACACACACAGATGGAACACACACACACAGACGGAACACACACACACACAGACGGAACACACACACACACACAGACGGAACACACACACACACAGACGGACAGACGGAACACACACACACACAACAACAAACACACACAAACACAGACGGAACACACACACACAAACACACACAGACAGAACACACACACAGATGGAACACACACACAGACGGAACACACACACACACAGACAGAACACACACACACACAGACAGAACACACACACACACACAGACGGAACACACACACACACAGATGGAACACACACACACAGACGGAACACACACACACACACACAGACGGAACACACACACACACACAGACGGAACACACACACACACACAGACGGAACACACACACACACACACACAGACGGAACACACGCACACACACCGACGGAACACACGCACACACACCGACGGAACACACGCACACACATCGACGGAACACACACACACACACAAACGGAACACACACACACACAGACGGAACACACACACACACAGACGGAACACACACAGACGGAACACACACACAGACGGAACACACACACACACACACACAGACAGACGGAACACACACACACACACACACACAGACGGAACACACACACACACAGACGGAACACACACACACACACACAGACAGACGGAACACACACACACACACACACACACACACACGGAACACACACACACACACAGACGGAACACACACACACACACAGACGGAACACACACACACACACAGATGGAACACACACACACACAGACGGAACACACACACAGACGGAACACACACACACACAGACAGACGGAACACACACACACACACAAACGGAACACACACACACACAGACGGAACACACACACAGACGGAACACACACACAGACGGAACACACACACAGACGGAACACACACACACAGACAGACGGAACACACACACACACGGAACACACACACACACACAGACGGAACACACACACACAGACAGAACACACACACACACACACAGACAGACGGAACACACACACACAGACGGAACACACACGCACACAGACGGAACACACACACACACAGACGGAACACACGCACACACACACACAGACGGAACACACACACACACACACACAGACGGAACACACGCACACACACCGACGGAACACACGCACACACACCGACGGAACACACGCACACACATCGACGGAACACACACACACACACAGACGGAACACACACACACACACAAACGGAACACACACACACACAGACGGAACACACACAGACGGAACACACACACAGACGGAACACACACACACACACAGACAGACGGAACACACACACACACACACAGACGGAACACACACACACACACACAGACGGAACACACACACACACAGACGGAACACACACACACAGACAGACGGAACACACACACACACACACACACAACAACAAACACACACACACACACAGACAGACAGAACACACACACACACACACAAACGGAACACACACACACACAGACGGAACACACACACACACAGACGGAACACACACACAGACGGAACACACACACAGACGGAACACACACACAGACGGAACACACACACACACACAGACAGACGGAACACACACACACACACAAACGGAACACACACACACACAGACGGAACACACACACAGACGGAACACACACACAGACGGAACACACACACAGACGGAACACACACACACACAGACGGAACACACACACACACAGACGGAATACACACACACAGACGGAACACACACACACAGATGGAACACACATACACACACATGGAACACACACACACACAGACGGAACACACACACACAGACGGAACACACACACACACACACAGACGGAACACACATACACACACATGGAACACACACACACACAGACGGAACACACACACACAGACGGAACACACACACACACACAGACGGAACACACACACACACACAGACGGAACACACACACACACACACACACGGAACACACACACACACAGACAGAACACACACACACAAACGGAACACACACACACACAGACGGAACACACACACACACAGACGGAACACACACACACACACACACACACAGACGAAACACACACACAGACGGAACACACACACACACAGACAGTCGGAACACACACACACACACACACAGACGGAACACACACACACACACAGACGGAACACACACACTCACAGACGGAACACACACACACACAGACAGACGGAACACACACACACAACAACAAACACACACACACACGGAACACACACACACACACAGACAGAACACACACACACAAACGGAACACACACACACACACAGACGGAACACACACACACACACAAACGGAACACACACACACACACAGACGGAACACACACACACAGACGGAACACACACACAGACGGAACACACACACACACACAGACAGATGGAACACACACACACACAGATGGAACACACACACACAGACGGAACACACACACACACAGACGGAACACACACACACACAGACGGAACACACACACACACAGACGGACAGACGGAACACACACACACACAACAACAAACACACACAAACACAGACGGAACACACACACACAAACACACACAGACAGAACACACGCACAGACAGAACACACACACACACAGACAGAACACACACACACACACAGACGGAACACACACACACACAGACGGAACACACACACACAGACGGAACACACACACACACAGACAGAACACACACACACACACAGACGGAACACACACACACACAGACGGAACACACACACACAGACGGAACACACACACACACACACAGACGGAACACACACACACACACCGACGGAACACACGCACACACACCGACGGAACACACGCACACACACCGACGGAACACACGCACACACATCGACGGAACACACACACACACACAGACGGAACACACACACACACACAAACGGAACACACACACACACAGACGGAACACACACACACACAGACGGAACACACACAGACGGAACACACACACAGACGGAACACACACACAGACACAGACAGACGGAACACACACACACACACACACAGACGGAACACACACACACACACAGACGGAACACACACACACACACACAGACAGACGGAACACACACACACACACAACAACAAACACACACACACACACACGGAACACACACACACACACAGACGGAACACACACACACACAGACGGAACACACACACAGACGGAACACACACACACACAGACAGACGGAACACACACACAAACGGAACACACACACACACAGACGGAACACACACACAGACGGAACACACACACAGACGGAACACACACACACACAGACAGACGGAACACACACACACACAGACGGAACACACACACACACACAGACGGAACACACACACACAGACGGAACACACACACACACACACAGACAGACGGGACACACACACAGACGGAACACACACACGCACACAGACGGAACACACACACACACAGACGGAACGCACACACACACACAGACGGAACACACACACACACACACACAGACGGAACACACACACACACACACACAGACGGAACACACACACAGACGGAACACACACACACACGGAACACACACACAGACGGAACACACACACACACACACAGACGGAACACACACACACACACAGACGGAACACACACACAGACGGAACACACACACACACAGACAGACGGAACACACACACACACACAAACGGAACACACACACACACAGACGGAACACACACACAGACGGAACACACACACAGACGGAACACACACACACACAGACAGACGGAACACACACACACACACACAGACGGAACACACACACACACACACAGACGGAACACACACACACAGACGGAACACACACACACACACACAGACAGACGGAACACACACACACAGACGGAACACACACACGCACACAGACGGAACACACACACACACAGACGGAACACACACACACACACAGACGGAACACACACACACACACACACAGACGGAACACACACACACACACACAGACGGAACACACACACAGACGGAACACACACACACACACACACAGACGGAACACACACACACACAGACGGAACACACACACACACACACACAGACAGACGGAACACACACACACACACAACAACAAACACACACACACACACACGGAACACACACACACACACAGACAGAACACACACACACAAACGGAACACACACACACACACAGACGGAACACACACACACACACAGACAGACGGAACACACACACACACACAGACAGACGGAACACACACACACAACAACAAACACACATACACACACACGGAACACACACACACACAGATGGAACACACACACACAGACGGAACACACACACACACAGACGGAACACACACACACACAGACGGAACACACACACACACAGACGGACAGACGGAACACACACACACACAACAACAAACACACACAAACACAGACGGAACACACACACACAAACACACACAGACAGAACACACACACAGATGGAACACACTCACAGACGGAACACACACACGCACAGACAGAACACACACACACACAGACAGAACACACACACACACACAGACGGAACACACACACACACAGACGGAACACACACACACAGACGGAACACACACACACACAGACAGAACACACACACACACACAGACGGAACACACACACACACAGACGGAACACACACACACAGACGGAACACACACACACACACACAGACGGAACACACACACACACACAGACGGAACACACGCACACACACCGACGGAACACACGCACACACACCGACGGAACACACGCACACACATCGACGGAACACACACACACACACAGACGGAACACACACACACACACAAACGGAACACACACACACACAGACGGAACACACACACACACAGACGGAACACACACAGACGGAACACACACACAGACGGAACACACACACAGACACAGACAGACGGAACACACACACACACACACACAGACGGAACACACACACACACACAGACGGAACACACACACACACACACAGACAGACGGAACACACACACACACACAACAACAAACACACACACACACACACGGAACACACACACACACACAGACGGAACACACACACACACAGACGGAACACACACACACACACAGACGGAACACACACACACACAGACGGAACACACACACAGACGGAACACACACACACACAGACAGACGGAACACACACACAAACGGAACACACACACACACAGACGGAACACACACACAGACGGAACACACACACAGACGGAACACACACACACACAGACAGACGGAACACACACACACACAGACGGAACACACACACACACACAGACGGAACACACACACACAGACGGAACACACACACACACACACAGACAGACGGGACACACACACACAGACGGAACACACACACGCACACAGACGGAACACACACACACACAGACGGAACGCACACACACACACAGACGGAACACACACACACACACACACAGACGGAACACACACACAGACGGAACACACACACACACGGAACACACACACAGACGGAACACACACACAGACGGAACACACACACACACACAGACGGAACACACACACACACACACACAGACGGAACACACACACACACACACACAGACGGAACACACACACACACACACACAGACGGAACACACACACAGACGGAACACACACACACACGGAACACACACACAGACGGAACACACACACAGACGGAACACACACACACAGACGGAACACACACACAGACGGAACACACACACACACACACAAACGGAACACACACACACACAGACGGAACACACACACAGACGGAACACACACACAGACGGAACACACACACACACAGACAGACGGAACACACACACACACACACAGACGGAACACACACACACACACACAGACGGAACACACACACACAGACGGAACACACACACACACACACAGACAGACGGAACACACACACACAGACGGAACACACACACGCACACAGACGGAACACACACACACACAGACGGAACACACACACACACACAGACGGAACACACACACACACACACACAGACGGAACACACACACACACACACAGACGGAACACACACACAGACGGAACACACACACACACACACACAGACGGAACACACACACACACAGACGGAACACACACACACACACAGACAGACGGAACACACACACACACACAACAACAAACACACACACACACACACGGAACACACACACACACACAGACAGAACACACACACACAAACGGAACACACACACACACACAGACGGAACACACACACACACACAGACAGACGGAACACACACACACACACAGACAGACGGAACACACACACACAACAACAAACACACATACACACACACGGAACACACACACACACAGACAGAACACACACACACACAGACGGAACACACACACACACAGACGGAACACACACACACACAGACGGAACACACACACACAGACGGAACACACACACACAGACGGAACACACACACACACACACACACACAGATGGAACACACACACACACACACAGACGGAACACACACACACACAGACGGAACACACGCACACACACCGACGGAACACACGCACACACACCGACGGAACACACACACACACAGACGGAACACACACACACACAGACGGAACACACACACACACAGAGACGGAACACGAACACACACACAGACGGAACACACACACACACACAGACGGAACACACACACACACAGACGGAATACACACACAGACGGAACACACACACACACAGACAGACGGAACACACACACACACACAGACGGAACACACACACACACAGACGGAACACACACACACACAGACGGAACACACACACAGACGGAACACACACACACACACACAGACAGACGGAACACACACACACACACAACAACAAACACACACAAACACAGACGGAACACACACACACAAACACACACAGACAGAACACACACACAGACGGAACACACACACAGATGGAACACACACACAGACGGAACACACACACACAGACAGAACACACACACACACACAGACGGAACACACACACACACAGACGGAACACACACACACACAGACGGAACACACACACACAGACGGAACACACACACACAGACGGAACACACACACACACACACACACACAGACGGAACACACACACACACAGACGGAACACACGCACACACACCGACGGAACACACGCACACACACACACAGACGGAACACACACACAGACGGAACACACACACACACAGAGACGGAACACGAACACACACACAGACGGAACACACACACACACAGACGGAACACACACACACACAGACGGAACACACACACACACACACACACACACACACACACACAGACGGAACACACACACACAGACGGAACACACACACACACACACAGACGGAACACACATACACACACATGGAACACACACACACACAGACGGAACACACACACACAGACGGAACACACACACACACACAGACGGAACACACACACACACACAGACGGAACACACACACACACACACACACGGAACACACACACACACAGACAGAACACACACACACACACAAACGGAACACACACACACACAGACGGAACACACACACACACAGACGGAACACACACACACACACACACACACAGACGAAACACACACACAGACGGAACACACACACACACAGACAGTCGGAACACACACACACACACACACACAGACGGAACACACACACACACACAGACGGAACACACACACACACAGACGGAACACACACACACACAGACAGACGGAACACACACACACAACAACAAACACACACACATACACGGAACACACACACACACACAGACAGAACACACACACACACACAAACGGAACACACACACACACACAGACGGAACACACACACACACACAAACGGAACACACACACACACACAGACGGAACACACACACACACACAGACGGAACACACACACAGACGGAACACACACACACACACAGACAGATGGAACACACACACACACAGATGGAACACACACACACAGACGGAACACACACACACACAGACGGAACACACACACACACACAGACGGAACACACACACACACAGACGGACAGACGGAACACACACACACACAACAACAAACACACACAAACACAGACGGAACACACACACACAAACACACACAGACAGAACACACACACAGATGGAACACACTCACAGACGGAACACACACACGCACAGACAGAACACACACACACACAGACAGAACACACACACACACACAGACGGAACACACACACACACAGACGGAACACACACACACAGACGGAACACACACACACACAGACAGAACACACACACACACACAGACGGAACACACACACACACAGACGGAACACACACACACAGACGGAACACACACACACACACACAGACGGAACACACACACACACACAGACGGAACACACACACACACACAGACGGAACACACACACACACACACAGACGGAACACACGCACACACACCGACGGAACACACGCACACACACCGACGGAACACACGCACACACATCGACGGAACACACACACACACACAGACGGAACACACACACACACACAAACGGAACACACACACACACAGACGGAACACACACACACACACAAACGGAACACACACACACACAGACGGAACACACACACACACAGACGGAACACACACAGACGGAACACACACACAGACGGAACACACACACAGACGGAACACACACACAGACACAGACAGACGGAACACACACACACACACACACAGACGGAACACACACACACACACAGACGGAACACACACACACACACACAGACAGACGGAACACACACACACACACAACAACAAACACACACACACACACACGGAACACACACACACACACAGACGGAACACACACACACACAGACGGAACACACACACACACACAGACGGAACACACACACACACAGACGGAACACACACACATACGGAACACACACACACACAGACAGACGGAACACACACACAAACGGAACACACACACACACAGACGGAACACACACACAGACGGAACACACACACAGACGGAACACACACACACACAGACAGACGGAACACACACACACACAGACGGAACACACACACACACACAGACGGAACACACACACACAGACGGAACACACACACACACACACACACAGACGGGACACACACACACAGACGGAACACACACACGCACACAGACGGAACACACACACACACAGACGGAACGCACACACACACACAGACGGAACACACACACACACACACAGACGGAACACACACACACACACACACAGACGGAACACACACACAGACGGAACACACACACACACGGAACACACACACAGACGGAACACACACACACACACACAGACGGAACACACACACACAGACGGAACACACACACAGACGGAACACACACACACACAGACAGACGGAACACACACACACACACAAACGGAACACACACACACACAGACGGAACACACACACAGACGGAACACACACACAGACGGAACACACACACACACAGACAGACGGAACACACACACACACACACAGACGGAACACACACACACACACACAGACGGAACACACACACACAGACGGAACACACACACACACACACAGACAGACGGAACACACACACACAGACGGAACACACACACGCACACAGACGGAACACACACACACACAGACGGAACACACAGACGGAACACACACACACACACACACAGACGGAACACACACACACACACACAGACGGAACACACACACAGACGGAACACACACACACACACACAGACGGAACACACACACACACAGACGGAACACACACACACACACACACAGACAGACGGAACACACACACACACACAACAACAAACACACACACACACACACGGAACACACACACACACAGACAGAACACACACACACAAACGGAACACACACACACACACAGACGGAACACACACACACACACAGACAGACGGAACACACACACACACACAGACAGACGGAACACACACACACAACAACAAACACACACACACACACACGGAACACACACACACACAGACAGAACACACACACACACAGACGGAACACACACACACACAGACGGAACACACACACACACAGACGGAACACACACACACAGACGGAACACACACACACAGACGGAACACACACACACACACACACACACACACAGATGGAACACACACACACACACACAGACGGAACACACACACACACAGACGGAACACACGCACACACACCGACGGAACACACGCACACACACCGACGGAACACACACACACACAGACGGAACACACACACACACAGACGGAACACACACACACACAGAGACGGAACACGAACACACACACAGACGGAACACACACACACACACAGACGGAACACACACACACACAGACGGAATACACACACAGACGGAACACACACACACACAGACAGACGGAACACACACACACACACAGACGGAACACACACACACACACAGACGGAACACACACACACACAGACGGAACACACACACAGACGGAACACACACACACACACACACAGACAGACGGAACACACACACACACACAACAACAAACACACACAAACACAGACGGAACACACACACAGATGGAACACACACACAGACGGAACACACACACACACAGACAGAACACACACACACACACAGACGGAACACACACACACACAGACGGAACACACACACACAGACGGAACACACACACACAGACGGAACACACACACACACACACACACAGACGGAACACACACACACACAGACGGAACACACGCACACACACCGACGGAACACACGCACACACACACACAGACGGAACACACACACAGACGGAACACACACACACACAGAGACGGAACACGAACACACACACAGACGGAACACACACACACACAGACGGAACACACACACACACAGACGGAACACACACACACACACACACACACACACACAGACGGAACACACACACACACAACACACACACACAAACACAGACGGAACACACACACACAAACACACACACAGACAGAACACAACACACAGACGGAACACACACACACACAGACGGAACACACACACACACAGACGGAACACACACACACACACAGACAGAACACACACACACAAACGGAACACACACACACACACAAACGGAACACACACACACACAGACGGAACACACACACACACAGACGGAACACACACACACACACAGACGGAACACACACACACACACAGACGGAACACACACACACACACAGACGGAACACACACACACACAGACGGAACACACACACAGACGGAACACACACACAGACGGAACACACGCACACACACCGACGGAACACACGCACACACACACACAGACGGAACACACACACAGACGGAACACACACACACACAGAGACGGAACACGAACACACACACAGACGGAACACACACACACACAGACGGAACACACACACACACAGACGGAACACACACACACACACACACACACACACACACAGACGGAACACACACACACAGACGGAACACACACACACACACACAGACGGAACACACATACACACACATGGAACACACACACACACAGACGGAACACACACACACAGACGGAACACACACACACACACAGACGGAACACACACACACACAAAGACGGAACACACACACACACACACACACGGAACACACACACACACAGACAGAACACACACACACACACAAACGGAACACACACACACACAGACGGAACACACACACACACAGACGGAACACACACACACACACACACACACAGACGAAACACACACACAGACGGAACACACACACACACAGACAGTCGGAACACACACACACACACACACACAGACGGAACACACACACACACACAGACGGAACACACACACACACAGACGGAACACACACACACACAGACAGACGGAACACACACACACAACAACAAACACACACACACACACGGAACACACACACACACACAGACAGAACACACACACACACACAAACGGAACACACACACACACACAGACGGAACACACACACACACACAAACGGAACACACACACACACACAGACGGAACACACACACACACACAGACGGAACACACACACAGACGGAACACACACACACACACAGACAGATGGAACACACACACACACAGATGGAACACACACACACAGACGGAACACACACACACACAGACGGAACACACACACACACACAGACGGAACACACACACACACAGACGGACAGACGGAACACACACACACACAACAACAAACACACACAAACACAGACGGAACACACACACACAAACACACACAGACAGAACACACACACAGATGGAACACACTCACAGACGGAACACACACACGCACAGACAGAACACACACACACACAGACAGAACACACACACACACACAGACGGAACACACACACACACAGACGGAACAC